>NC_068981.1:79785940-79800806 GCF_001194135.2 Octopus bimaculoides | reverse complement strand
ACTACCTCTAGTTTTTCACCCTGGAATGAGATAGAAGTTGTTTCCTGTTTGTTTGCAGTCTTTATTGCACCTGAACATCTGCCACAAACAAAAACTAACTTGCTAGTTAACCTGCCTTTGATGTTGCTGCACCTCTTATGTGTCCATAGCTTGCACCGGGTACATCTTATAGAGTTACTACCTACTCCTTTTCTACATACTGAGCAGGGCCATCTACCTGAAGGGGTTTGTGTTTTATCTACCTTCCTACTTATTAGGATTTTGGTTTTAGCTAGGTTGACTCTAAGGCCCTTCAATTCTAGACCTTGCTTCCACACCTGAAACTTGGTTGTAACATTTGATACAGTAGAACTATCTGGAAGAATGTTTAGTTTTTCTGTTTCAGCTGGCCAAATAATTTATGTTAGATCATTAAGTGAATAATATATCATATTTTGAACAACACTTATTTTGACACAAGATATCTATAGTCTGTGTATAATCCTGCACTATTAATTCTAAAGAAAAATCCAATTTTAAATGTCCTACAGTTAATTTTGAAAGATTTAATTTTCTTTTTATCTGGTGACTTTCAGGGTTCTTTGCCATACTTCACTCATGGTTGAATGCATTTGCTGAAATGTTAAGATTTGGTGACCGTCTTTTCTATAAAGTAGGGAAATTTTGTTTTTTTAAAATTTTATTTTCTGTGCTTTTTCTAACATTGTACTTTTTAAGCTATTGAAGCAATTAGAATGACATTATTGTTTAACCATTTTAAGTTTCAATAGAATACCATTTTATATTACCCATATCTGTAGCTCAAAGAAAGGAAAACTAAGTGCCTCATATAAACTTATCATTTGTATGTTTTACTTCAAAGTCTGATACAAAAGTGTATCTTCCTTTCAAAAAAAAAGAGCTAATAAACGATTTTATCTTTGACTTGTTTCAGTCATTAGACTGTGGCCATGCTGGGGTGCTGCTTTGAAGAATCTTAGTTCAACAAATTGACCCCAGTACTTTATTTTTTATTAAGCCTGGTACTTATCCTATCGGTCTCTTTTGCTGAACTGCTAAGTTGTGGGGATGTGAACACACCAACACTAGTTTTCAAGCAGTGGTGGGGACAAATGCAGACACACACACACAGAGCAGACTTCTTTCAGTTTCTGTCTATCAAATCCACTTACAAGGCTTTGGTCAACCTGAAGCTATAGTAGAAGACACTTGCCGAAGGTGCCACATAGTGGAACTGAACCTGGAACCATGTGGTTGGGAAGCAAACTACTTGCCACACAGCCATGCCTGCTAAAATTCACATGCTAAAAAAATATAAAATCCAAAGATGAGTCATTATTAGGTGCTTTTAAACGTGTCTCCTGTTTTGTTTTGTTGTTCCATTTCATATAAAACTGTTGATGTTTCTATTTAAAATATTGTAAATCTAGAAACAAAATTGGCAGGTTATTTTTAAAAAGACTCTAGATATTTGTTTCAGTATACATAAATTGCTAACAAAATTTGCTTTTGTAAAATGATATTGAGACATTTGTTCTCATTTCATGACCCAGCACTCATTGTTACTGCAACCACATAAATTAAGGAATATGTAAAAATGTTTAACCACAAGTAAGAAATTGTTTGCTTATGTATATCTGAATACTTTCAGTCATTTTCATGTTGGTTTTTTATGATTAATTGGTAGGATTGGTGGAACTCAACAACTTTTTCCAATTACTACCGCACATGGAATGTTGTCGTTCATGATTGGCTGTACACTTACATATACAAAGATGTTTACACGGTTGGTCAACTTTATATTTTAAAATATTTTTGTTTATAAAAGAATTGGTTTTTGAAAAGTAATTTAAATATATTACCAAAGTTTTTCCTGTTCATTATATCTTTAACCCTTTAGCATTTAAACAAGCCATATCCAGCCCAAATATTCTACTTGTTCTATGTTCAAACTGGCCAGAGCTTACATCTCGTGCCTACCCTTCAATGCCATTCTAAAAATAAACAATCACACCATAAAAATCTTGAAGCTATGAGACAATGCGTGATTAATTCAAAACAATGAATAAATAAGCATTACATTTCATTGAGTAAACTTATTGCAAAAGTGTTAAATATCATTTTACATGTATTCCATTTTTTCCAGTTTTATATAAGTTTTTAGCTTTATTTATAGTTTGAGTTTGTTAGTTTCAGCCTTACTTTTCTTTGCACAGTCTACATTTTGACAGAGAAAAATATGCTATACATTTGAGCTTTAAAATCTTTCAGATCTTGCTTTAGATTGTAAGATACATTATTTTTTTTTTATTTAATATGATAAATAAATGAGACCAATGAAATTAACATTCTGCAATCCCCAAACTAAAATACTGTTTAATACTAGAATACAAAAGTGAGATAATAACATTTATATAGTCTTGTTGATGATGTTACTATTAAAAGTCAAGTCATTCCCACAGTATATCTGTCAATGGAATACCTCAATTTTTCCTTTTACTAATATTTTCACTTGTTTCTGTCAAGGTTTTGTTTATACATTCAATTTACGCAGTCTAATGTGCAATCGAATATTGGTGTTACCTTCATTCAAGTGTTTCATTGGATTTGTTATTCTTGGTGGTGCCAGTCTCCTCCCCAAGATATAGTTTTGAGGAACTCATCTCCCCATGATAGGTCTTGGTTTTAAATCCTGTTTGCTAGGTAATTCAGTAAGGGGTTGGTTTAGTCATGTCCATTTAACTGTGAGCGGGTATTACTGGGTTACATGGTTGGTTATCAGTAGCAGGTTCATCAGACTGATGGAATTAGTCCTTATGTTGCCATTTAAGTTTTTATGTGTTCTCACTAATTCACCATGTTGAATAAAACAAAGTGTAATTTGGTTGCATGGTATCTTCGACCATTTTGTAGTGTAATATTTGAAAACTTGTATTACTAACAAAGTAATGAGTATTCAGTACATTTAGCAAATTAATCTACATTCTATTGCATTAAGTTTCAGAACATGTCACAGTTTCTGTGCCATCTAAAGACTAATGCAAAATTTTGAGTAATATAAATATGGAACAATAACCAATCTTAAAAAAAACAGTATGTGAGTGTGTGTATTTGTGCATGTAGGTTCAGTATGGGCAAATAGTTAAGGTGTTTGTTTCACAGCCATGAGCTTGCATCAGGTGGATTGCACCTTGTAATTCCAAAGGGACAGCCTTGTACACGCCCTGTGTTATGCTGATTCTGCTTGAGAATTATATTAAGAGTAGATATAATTAATGCTTGACCACCTACACATTAATTCAGGAGCAAGTAATTTAATTGATTCAACAACTATAATCCTCATTATCAAACAAGAGAAATCTACCCTCAATATATATTATTGAATTTAAATTCTACTATTGTCATTTTGCTTTGTAACTTGAAGTATGATTAAAAGAAAAGTTTTCTCTGAACGTTATATTTCCAGATTCTTGGTTACAAAATGAGAAATGTTGGCTTAACCAGTGTGTTCCTAATATCAGCTGTTTTTCATGAATATGTTCTAGTTGTGTCTTTTGGGTTTTTTTATCCGGTGTTGTTTGTCATGTTTGCTGGAGCTGGATGTAAGTAGATTTCATTTGCATTAACATTCTTTATTATTTTTCATTTATAATCATGATTTTCTTTTAAATTCAGTTTTTAATTCAACTTTGTAGGACCAATAGAAAAAATAGGTGGCAGGGCAAGAGAAATGGCTTTCAAAAGCCATTTGAGATCTTGTAAGAGTAACTGGGTTAGTATTCTCAAACAGTTGTAAGTCAACAGCTGGCAGGAAAAACATTCTAAAGCACTTATATTCTGTGGCGGAAGGACTGGATGCAATAGTTAATGGTTGGTGGACAGTATTTTAGTGTGTGTGTGTGTACCATCCCAGATGCAAGAGTAGTGGATTGTATGTGGATGACTTTTGAGTGCAGAAGATAACAGAAGAATGAAAGGTAGTACCATCTGTGTAGAAGTGGTCATGGTCAGGAGTGACTATAAATAAGTCATTAATGTTAAGGAGAAAGAATATTGGGGGTAAAACTGATTCTTGAGGTGTGCAAGAGTTGATAGTGTGGGTTAGAGAGAGGTCCATCAACACACTCTATGATAATAGAATCTGACAGAAAGCCACTAATGCTGAAGGTGAAAGATGAAAGAAGCCTATGTGTGGGTAGTTTTACTAGGAGATTCATATGCATAATAAAGTCAACACGTTTTCCTTCTGAAACAAGCATAGAGATAGTTTGTGATAGTGGATTTGTGTCAGTAACTGCATGGGGTAAACGTAACTTTTTAAGCAATGTAAAAAGCTTACAGTATCTCTATATTATTGAATCCCATTGCAGAATGTAATAGAGAATGTGTAGTCTTGTTATTAATGTTGAAAATAAGGGATCCTTATGATTGAAAAGAAAGGAAATTGTGTCATTAGCATAGATGTCTATACTATAATAGAGAAAGTTGCTTATTAATTAGGTATGTAACAATTACTGAAAGTACTAAAAGAAAGCAATATTAAAAGCTTGACCGTCTGGAAATGTTTTTATAAATTCATGTTCTAAGAAATTACCTGTAATTTCGATTTCTGAAGTTTACTGGATTTTTTTTAAACTCCAAATTCTTGCAAATTTAAATATTCATTGCAGAGTAGATTTTAATGTTTAATAATAAACACTATTAATTCGTTGCAGGCAACATTTTACATTTTTATTTGCGACTGTCTCTCATTCTTGCTCACCTCTATTTTCATTAATGATAATTTAATAATAGCTATATAACTTCGCTATTATTAGAATTGGAATCAATTGTGGAAATGTTATCGAGTGGCTAGCAGAAAACCGCCCTCCAAGCAGTCTTTCTGCGAGTGCATATAAGTGAAAGATATAGACAATTTGTAGATCTATCATTAATGAGTCAAATTCTGGAAGATCCTCTGAATTGGGTTAAATTTAAACAGATAAAATGAGATTAAATGGTTTGTTGAAAGTGAAAGTCTTCATTGGTAATGCCTGAAATTCTATTACTATCAGTTACTTTGATAAATGTGTTATCCCATTGCCTATACTAAATTTCGGCTTATTTAGTTTAAATCGAATTCATTTTTTTTTTTTTTTTTCCAGTTGGTTTCGTATTCCTAACAGATAAAGGTGTCTCCCGTAGTTGGAATGTATTTATGTGGGTTGCTCTGTTCATTGGCAATGGTCTCCTTATGTGTCTCTATAGCTTGGAATGGTATGCTCGTCAGAACTGTCCTGCAACTACCGTGAGTATTAATATTGCTTTTACTTGAAGTACTCAGTACTAGAGTATTGAAAAATACCTGAAGTTTATGGATGGGGGATGTAATTATCAGTACTTTATCATTTTCATTATCGTGTTTGTTTGTAAAGATTGGCAGAATTATTGGAATGCCAAGCAAATACCTTTTGGTATTTATTCTGTCTTCTCACATTCTGCTTTCTATCTTTCTGGGGTTGATAAAATAAGTAGTGGTTAAATAGCAGGCTCAATTTAATAAATTAACTCCTCATCCCAAATTTCAAGCTTTGTAACTGTTAGAAATCATTATTAAGTTTCGGATTTTTTTCCCCCATTTTTGCAATAAACAGTTTTATTGAATAGCAAAAAAATAAATGTTATTAGTTGTACTAAAAAAGAAGAAACTTATGAAATTTTAACTTTCATTCAAAATTTTTCTTTGAATATTTCAGAATGACTTTTTTGACTACCTCATCCCTCGTTCATGGACATGTGATTTTTCTGGAATCCCGCATGAATCAGATTAATGAGAGAAAAAACTACAGACTTGAATTTCATCTTTTCTGAACATGATTGCTCTTCAAAAAAAAAAAGGAAAATATTGTTAAAAATTAGACTTTGAAGTCTAAATACTAACTGTTAACTCTTGAGATGTTATGGTAATCTTCAGTACTTGTTAATTTCTTGTTAGTTGGCTTGAGTGGAATCTAATAATTAATGACTTACCATTCCATGAGAGAAGTCGACTCAGTTTTCCAAAATTTTGTTTTACAGAATCAGATTTTTTTAGACTCAAGTTTTGTTCAATTCTTATTTTTAATTCTTCAAGATTATCAAAATTTTATATTTAAAAAAAAAAAAAAAAGGGGGGGGACTTAGGGATCAGATTTTTGGTTGCTAGATATAATTTTGACATTTCTGAAACCATACTTCTATCATTATCAGTTGCTTACTAATTTCATCAGTTTGTATAACTTATTGGCTTTAAGTTGGAAATATAAAGAGTTAGGTACACAACTCTTTATGAATAAATTTGAAACATTTCTAAAATAAAATTAAGTCCTATTTATTTTACAAATTGTTTTGATAATCTTTCCTAATTTATTCCTAGATATATTTGATGTCACTTAACTGTTTCTGCAAGGCAACTATAGATTACTTGTATTGAAGAAACACTCATATCTTGTATCTTCTAACACTGAGTGACATTTATTTTCCATATATAGTAAAAAATTTCTAACTCTAAAATGATCCTTACAGGGGCTTCCAAAAGAATAAAACATTGTAAATACATACTGTAAATACATAATCTCTACCATAATATTTAAGACAGTGATGATTTGTACTTGAGAATAATTTAGAGAAGTTATGTACATTTTGATGTACAAACAAGAGCAAAAGTATTCAATCCACATAGATTTCATTCATTCATTCAAAACAGGTGATTCATTCTATCATTATGCTGGGTTTCTTGTTTGTGTGCATTCCTTTTGGGGCATACAAATGAGGAAACTGAGAGTAGTGATATAGTGAATCATCAGCTTTGTGGGGGGGGGGGGAGTGTGTGTGTTTGAGTGTGTGAAAATGATAATCATTAACCACTCCTATTTTGTAATTGAATAATTAACATTAAAAAATACATCTAGTCATAGTGTAAGTTGGTTGCTGGTTTTACAAAACAATCCAAATCTATGCTAATATGGGACATTATGTGTGTAAAATAAAGATACTACTTTTGGTTGATGATTTTGAATTTCAAAACAGATCTTTAGTTGAATTATTTATTTAAAGTGAAACATTTATTAGTACCACATGCATAAATTTTAGGTAATTATGTTCAGTGTTAATTAGGTTTTTCATTATAGAATGTTTCCCTTTTTGTATTTTTCTTTCAGTTATTTTAATTTCAACTGTTGACATTCCCTGTTAATGTTGCACATTATTCCATGAAGTTATTATAATGTTTAACCAAACCTTTTTGGCTGTTTATTCTTTTCATTGACATTTTGGTTTTAAGGAGCATTAATGAAAATTAATTTTAATATCATATTGTGGACACTCCATAATATAATAACTTACTTATTTGCATAACCAAGAGGGACTCTCTGTTGTTAGTTAATGCAAACACTTCAGTTCTTATAGACATACACTGAAAAGGAGTCATAAGACCTGTATTAGCAAATAAGCTGGAGATCCAAGTAGATGACAAGCTAACAAAGGGATCACTTGGTAGAGAAGAATGGCTGAAAAAACAATTATAAAGACGAGAGGTTGAATTTAAAGGAAGTTAATAACAACATTCTTGCCTTTCACACAAAGATATTAGTGATGTGTATGAAGTGAAAGAATTGTAATTAGGAATCAAAACTACAATGCAAACAAACACTTCTTACCAAGAAATTTCTACTGCTACACTGGTTACCATACTTATGTGTTACTGTATGTGTTTGTGTGCTCTCGTAGTGAAGATTAATGACCCACACTCTTCTAAAGATGCAAAATCTCAAATTTAGCTAAATTATAATTAACCATCCAACAACATAATCCACGTTGTAATTTTGTTGCTAAGGAAACAAGTGATAGAGCAAATCATAAATCCGTGATACTAAATGTTCACTATGCATACAGTTTGTGTAGAAAAATTTGAAAATGCCTTAAAATTATTAAGGATATTGGAGCCTGGTGTTGCCATCCGGTTTCACCAGTCCTCAATCAAATCGTCCAACCCATGCTAGCATGGAAAGTAGATGTTAAACGATGATGATGATTGTACTCCCAGCAAACAGGAGATGAAGAGAATCATTTTAAATGTCCTAAATGTAATAAAAATTACTTCTAGCCACTCAAATTAACCTTCAGCCAGCCTAACATATAACTCTAAGGGATCTCCTTTTATTAGCACATCTGGATTCCACATACCACATCGTTGCAATACACTGTTTGGGTCATCCTTTGGTTGATGATGTTTGTAACCTTAGCAACTGGAAATTCAATCAATGATCTACAATTAATGTTGAAGATATTTTCTTTGTTCATTGTTTTTCCTTTACTGTTTCTGGTTCATGAGTTTCTTTGAAAACATTTTTGGCATATACATGTGTGTGTGTGTGTGTGTGTGTTTATGTATTATATGTTTGTTTGTATGTATTACATATATGTGTGTGTGTGCATGTGTAATATATATATATATATATATATATATATATATATATATATATATATATATATATATTTAATCTTTGCAGATATAGGGTAAAAATTAATAATTAATTAATAAATTGATAATTGAACGAAGTAGTTCAGTATGTTAAAAAACCATTACCGGTAAACTTATCCAAAAGTTTTATAATTATAAACATAATTACAATTAAGGGTTCAGCAAAAATTTTTGCTAAACCCATAATTGTAATTATACATACATACATACATACATACATACATACATACATATATATATATATATATATATATATATATATATATTACACACACACACACACACAAATGTATAATGTGCATATGTAGGTAAACATTGTATTATGTAACTCCATGCTCAGTGTTTTGTTGACTTTATTTACCTCTAAAACTATGTGTTTCATAAAATGGAGTTACTATGTTTATTGTTGCTTGACTGTAAACTGGGTATGTGTCAAACATGAATAACATTCAACTGTGACATTGTTTTATATGTATTTGTTTATAAAACATTACCAAAGATCTTTCTTTCCTTTTATTTTTGTTGCAAACTAGTCAAATTATTTTGTAATATATTACACATCATAAATCTTTGTAATAAATCTGTATAACTGCACTGGTTGTGTTGTTACTATGTAGCTCTAATCAGTTGTATCTGGATGATATATACCCCAGGCTAACCATCTCATGACATGAGTATAAGATTAAAGGGATTTATAGATACACTCCACCCATCTCTGCTACTGTTACTTGACAAAGGATAGGCTTTGCCTGCCACTGCTGTTGTATTGAACATCACATCCTATATGATGTACTTCGAAGATATAGAGGATGAAGACCATTCAACTACATTTGTTATTGGCAGAGTTGCATAACATGAAATTGGGAACCTACCAAAACTATGGAACACAAATGTTTGTTACATGTGAGTCAATAATGTAAGTTGGAAGAATTGTCTCCTATGTGTAACCTGTTCGAGTTGTAACATAATGTGTGTAGTTAGCATTTTTTTAAAGGCAGTTCATAGAAAGAATCCATTTCCAGTGGTTTCTTAAAGAGGCATAAATAAAGAATATTCAGAAGTTTATAAAACAAAAACATTGAAATTTATTCAGTAGTGTAATGAGTGCCAGCAAGTGGTAACAAGGATTAATCTTGCATAGGAATGAGAACCAAATATATGCATATTCGAGACAGGAAAAAATCGCATAACTTAGTATATACACTGAGGTTTATATGAAGCAAAGTGGAAGTTGATATTAATAAAATGTGCTGCATGTAGTTGGTGGTGGTCATAGAAAATGTGTCATATCGAAGAAAGTGATGTTGCTTCTATGCCATCAAATCCACAACTAGTAAGAAACTGTCACTTCGCTGCTGTAGTGAGTTCCTTCAGCTAAGGCAGATCATTGCCGTTATATTCATATGTCTCCTGCTCTGATTGGCTGGAATCTTTCACAGAACAGCTGAACTATGCCACAGCTACAAAATAGATCTTTCCTGTCTTACTACCGGTTCCTGGTGCAGCATTGTGAGATACATCTTGGTTGTGGTTGCTTGAAGAAGAAATTTAGGGGATCACATTAGTGGCCCTCAGTTGTTGGATGTACTTATGTGAAATGGTATTGCAATGGTCACAGTGAGAGCAATATTTATTGTAGCATCCACTCTGTCCATATATTGTTAAAATCTCTAGTGGTAACTGTAAGAGTGATGAACAAAGTGGACTTATGTGAGACAATTGCAATTTCACGTTTTATTAAGGTGGATTGGCAGCTCAACACAGATTCATTTTGCTGGGTTTAACTCTGAATTGATTTACTATTCTACTTAATTTACAATGAACTAAATTTTACACATCAGGTCTGAAGTAGCCTTGTCTTTAGAATCATTTTTAAACTATTTTCTCTCCAGTTGTAGTTTGGATTTATAGACAAACAGTATTCTCTTAAGATTGATGAGAGAAAAAGTATGTTTACCACATTTTTGTTGAAATCTACTCTCTTTGCTTCACTAAATTAGTGAAATAAGTTTGTTGTTCTTAAGCTGGCTCTTTAAAACAAATTCACATGAAATTTTGATGGATGGGTTTAAATGTAGATTTATTGAAAACAATTTCTGGTTTGTTTAGTTTCACTCTTTATTAACTATCTTTTGAGTGTCCTAGTGGCAAGTATGTTGGGTTCATAATCATAATCTGATGGGTTCAATTCCAGGACCTGGCAGTGTCCTTGAGAAATGCACTTCACTTTATGTTACTCTATTCAACTCAGCTGGTGTGATAGTGAAACACTTTATCTTTCTGGCTGTCACATCTTTCATATTCCCCTGGATCAATGTGTGGAAAGACTGAGAAAGTGTCTGTATCTGCTAACAACTACTTAGATGCCTAAAACAATTAACAAAAGCATGATATGAGATCAGAATGCTCTTTTTACTACAACTAATGTACTGATTGCCTAGAGATGGATTACTTTTATATTTTCTTTTTCCTGCTGGTCTTCTCTCTATACATAATCTATTTGTATGGTTAAGAAGTTAGCTTTGCAGTCATGTGTTTCCAGGTTCAACCCTACTGCATGACACATTGGAGAATTGTCTTCCACACTGGCCTCAGATTGACCAATGTCTTTTGAGAGCTTTTCACACCTGGGTATATAGATATTTAGAATAGGCTGGAGTAGTTAATGTTCAATGTTAACTGTTAGGGTTGAGTGAGCAGTGGGAAGGAGGTAGGGTTTAATGGGCAACTGAAGCGTCAAGAGAAGAGAATTTGTTGTTCTTGTCTTTCCATTTATCATTCATATGGGCCCTGGTTGAGAACCAGTGTTGAACAAAGACAAATTTGATATTAGCAGTAAAACTAAAAACATCCTGTCATAATTCTTAGGTGTGGTTGTGTGCTTAAGAAGTTTGCTTTGCAATTACATAGTTTTAGATTCAGTCTCACTACATGGCACCTTCTTTGGTAGACAGAAACAGTGTAGAATCCCATCATGTGTATGTCTCTGTGTTTGTCCTTCTCCCACCACTGCTTGACAACTGGTGTTGGTTTGTCTACACCCCCAGAACTTAGTGGTTCAGCAAGAGAGGCCAACAGAGTAAGTACCAAACTTAAAAATAAATGTTCCAATTTTTTTTTTTTTTCAAGTGATCCCACTTGAAAAAAATCAAGACAGCATGGCTGCAGTCCAATGAATGAAATGAGGGAAAGAAGGGAAAATAAGACTGCTCTGAATAATATCTGAAAAGAAGAGAACAAATTCTCCTCCCTTAACACTTCAATTGTCTGTTCGAAACCCACCCCCATTTCTCAGTCCTCACTAACCCCTAACAGTTAACATTGAACATCAACTACTCTAACCTAATCTAGATATCTACATCCCTAGGTGTGACAGGCTTCCAAAGATGTTTGGAAGTTATAATCTTCCCCCTCCTCTGTAGAACATTGTTTGTAATTTCAGCACAAGACTATCAGTTTCTAAAGAAAAGCAGTTAGTTGATATAATAGACCTTGGAAAGATGAAATACAAAATTAACTTCGCCAGGATTTGAACTCAGACTAAAAAGAGCCAAAACAATTCTCACAAAGTATTTTCCCTGTCATTCTAGTAATTCTGCCAGCTTGCCACTTTAGACAGACAAGGAAGAGTAGTTTCTGACTTTAGCACAAGTCTAGCAGTTTTGTGGGGAGGTGTTAGTCGATTCCATTGACCCAGTATTTCACTGGTATTGTTGACCTCAGTGGAATTTGAACACAGGACATAAAGACGGACAAAATGCTGCTAAGCATTTTTCCCAGCATGCTAACAGTTCAGCCAGCTCACTGCTTTAAACAGACAAGTAAGAATTCTTTCTAGTTTTAGCAGAAGGCCTGCTAGTTGAGAGAAGGGAGCGAGTTTATTACATCAACCCAGCACTTTATTCTATTGCTCCCCAAAAGGGTGAAAGGCAAAATTAAGTTCAGTAGGATTTTGAGCTCAGAACACGAAGAGCCAGAAGAAATTCTGCCATGCATTTTGTCTGATACATTAACAATTCTGCCAGTTTGCTACTTTAGACATAATGATCCTTTCTACTATAGGCATAAGGCCTGAAATGTTTGGGTTGAAGGGGCTAGTTGATCACATCAACCTCAGTGCTCTGCTGGCACTTATTTTATCAACCACCAAAAAACGAAACCTGGGTGGAATTTGAACCCAGAGTGTAAAAAGCTAGAAGATATGCCACTAAGCATTTTGTTTGACATGCTAACAATTCTGCCAGCTCACCACCTATGACAGACAAATAATAATGGTTTCAAATTATGGCACAAGGCCAGCAGTTTTTGAGAGGAGAGGGAAGTCAATTACATCGACCTAGTACTTATTTTATTGACCCCCAAGAGAATGAAAGGTAAAGTCAACCTGGGCAGAATTTGAAAACAGGTAGAGGAAATGCCACTAAGTATGTTGTGTGATATGCTAACATTTCTGCCAGCTCATTGTCTGAGACAGACAAATAATAATGAAAACAGATTAGTTGTCATATAAATACACCAAACAATATAAATGGTCATAGACCTAACCTGCCTTTCAATTTAACACCACCACCTGGTCTTTGAGTACCTTTAGCAGAGTCCACCCTGTTGCAAGCATCTAGTCCAGTTCTCTGGTTTGAGGATAACTATCACCAGTCATGGTAGTATTGCAAAAGGTTATCAACATTGCCCCTCTCCCTCTGATTAAACAGTAAAAAAAGAAAAAAACCCAGAAAAACATGAGTTGATTTGAAAGAAGCATTTGTGACATTTAACTTCTTATTCTGTTATCAGAAAACAGAGACATTTAACACAACGGGTTGTCATAGAAATTACTGCTATGTCACTAAAAACATTATTATGACCTGATCATTTAGATTATTCAAAAACTGAGGTTTCACTGAGACTTATTTACTTTTATAGGTGCAGGTGTGGTTGTCTGGTAAGAAGTTCGCTAAGGCGGTGAGCTGGCAGAAACGTTAGCACGCCGGGTGAAATGCTTAGTGGTATTTCGTCTGCCTTTACATTCTGAGTTCAAATTCCACCGAGGTCGACTTTGCCTTTCATCCTTTCGGGGTCGATAAATTAAGTACCAGTTACGCACTGGGGTTGATATAATCGACTTAATCCGTTTGTCCTTGTTTGTTCCCTCTATGTTTAGCCCCTTGTAGGCAATAAAGAAATCAGAAGTTTGCTTCCCAACCTCATGGTTCCAGGTTCAATCTCACTGTATGGCACCTTGAGCAAGTGCCTTTTACCAAGGCCTTGTGAGTAGATTTAGCAGATGGAAACTAAAAGAAGCCTGTTGTATATGTGTGTACCTATGAAGCTATATGAACACAAATTTACATTGGCAAGCGAAACTAAAGAACAATTTAAATTACTTGCTCAATTATAGTAATTAATTGGTAATGACAGCTAGGTTTAGATGTTAGTTTGCTGACTAACTGACCATTACTAGCACAGCTATATTATGTTTGTGACAGTCACTGCTAGCCTAGCTCATCTAATTACAAATAGATGAGTTGGATAAAATACAGTTCACTGTTGTGAGCAGCGAGTGCACTGTGTAATGGGTAGGATATTCCATTAGCATGCAGAGTTTTCTCAGGGGTAGAATAACTTCAGGAACCTCAGCCAGTGAGGTTCTGCAATGATGGAAATAATTCCATCTGAGCATGTGTGTGTACCCACCATTACAAATGTGTGCCGTTTTATGGCAAAATGCAGTAAAATATATATACTTGTGCTTGAAATGAATATGTGTGTCTATTTAGATTGACTCAGACTTTGGTTTTCTACATGCTTTATGCAACTGAATAAGTATCTGAGAAACTTAACAAACGCACAGATACATTTGTGTGTGTGTGTATTCTTTTATTTTTACAGACAGACAGTTAGATAGATATCTGATGGTTCCACAATTTCATCAAACAAATTCACTCACAAGGTATTTATTAACCTTAGACAATAGAAGACACTTGTCACTAATGCCAAATGATTGTGAAACAAACTTCTTCACCACACAGGCATGTTGACCTCAGTACTTTTCTAATCTCTCATGAAAATATGTCTGATCATTTGAAAATATTACTTGGTTTGGTGAGGGTTGATAACAGGGAAGTTATCCAACTAGAGAAAATAGAATCTGCTTTAAGAAATTCCATCCAACCCATACGAGCATGGTAAAGTGGATGTTACAATGATAATAATGATGGAGGAGGAGGAACTCAAAACTGAAAATTTGAAATTTTGCTAAAAATAAAATTTGTTTGCAGTTAAAAATTTTTGTAGTTCTACATTTTTGATTGTGTTATTTCACAAATAAAAGTTTAAACAGATTATGATATGCTTAATTTTTTTCCCTTT
>NC_068981.1:79780003-79784401 GCF_001194135.2 Octopus bimaculoides | reverse complement strand
GGGGCACTGGCAACGTACCCGCTCAAACATTTCGTGTGTCACCCGCACATGTATATATGTCATCATCATCATCATCATCGTTTAACGTCCGCCTTCCATGCTAGCATGGGTTGGACGATTTGACTGAGGACTGGTGAAACCGGATGGCAACACCAGGCTCCAATCTAATTTGGCAGAGTTTCTACAGCTGGATGCCCTTCCTAACGCCAACCACTCAGAGAGTGTAGTGGGTGCTTTTACATGTCACCCGCACGCATTTCAAATTTAATATGAATTCTTTCATAGTTTGTACAGATGGTACCAATTGGTCTGTATAAATTGGCAGCATGTACAGATGAGATACTACATAGTAACCAACCAGTTCAGTGCCTTGCAGTTCTAACCTCAAATCCTGCCCTTGTTAATTTTGCATTTCATTCCTTCATGGTCAAACGCTATTGATACAACAAACTTTACCTCACCTCTCAGATATTTTTTTTACAAAAATAGCTTTTAAAAGTGACATGTCTGGGGAGATTTTGTGAGGTCCTAATGTTATTTTGGTATTGTGGGATTACTCTACACTTTAAATCTGTAAGGTCAACTAACAAATTCTTTCTGTCATTTAACAAAAGTTGTTCTGGATATCAGGTTGTTCTTCTGAGTTGCTAACAGGAGATTTCAATACTCTTTGCATGTATGTGTGGGTGCATGATTATTTTGAAAATACCTCATGGATTGACGACCTACAGGCTACCCTTTTGGCAAGGCAAAGCACCCATTCAGCCATTCTGCCAGGGATACAGAAATGTAATGGGACTGCAGCATGGTAGATTTTTTTTTTTTTTTGTGAAGAGGTAGCAGAAGAGTTCAACTAAGCCAACAGTGCTTTTTACATTGATGCTGAGTGAAATAATCCTAGAAGATCAATGGTCAAGATCACCAAGCTCTGTCAAGAGAGTGACTGCAATGCATCCATAGGGGTGGTGTCTATGGTTGTGTAATCAGCTAATGAAGAATTCACAATGACACAAGCTCCCAATTCAGATTCTAATAATGGAATTGGATGGCAATAAAAAGTCATAGGAATCTGCAAAAGAAGCCAAAGAGAAATATGTATGTGTGTGTTTTGGTTCTAGATGCTGGATCTTCTTCATTCCTATACTTCCAACAAAAACAATTCTCATCAGAAAATAGATACATTTTTTATGTATCTTCTCTTTGTTGATGATAGACAAAACAAGAATTTGCCAAATATTTGGCTTCCCAACAATTGTTTGGGTCTTGTAAGTGAAGAGTTCACATTTTATAAGTGAAATATGGGTTAACAATGTTTGAAATATAGCTATGTTTCAGATTTTCTAAGAACTTTCAGCTACGCTATGATGCATACATATTGTGAAATTTTAAAATTATGTCAAAATTTTCAAATTTGGTGTATGGAAATAATTTTCCATGTTAAATCTGATTTTGTCATTTATTTGTTCCAGAAAAATGTTATTGGGGTTTAAAGTTTAATCAATTTTACCTAATCAGGAAACAGGATTTGGAAGCTGGCATTTTCTACATGATAGCTGTCTATCACAAAATGAAAGCAAAATTATTACAAAGAGGGATTTTTATTAAAAAAACAAGCGCAAACTATTACGACAACCAAAATTGTAAGAACTTCTGAAGTTTTAATAAGTTTTAATGAATAAAGTCATATGAAATGGTTGAACAGGCATGTAAATAATTTAAAAAGGATAAAATCCTCAAAGAAATTTTTTTGAGGAAAATTGCACAAATCTGTCCTGATCAAGAGGCCTATCTGTCGAGGAAGGCATGGTCTGACATGGTATAAACAAGAATTTATATAAGATATTCTATTGTAAAAACTGCCCAGCAATGATGGTTTATTCAGTTAGTACATGTGTGTATGTGTGTGCGTGCGTGTGTGTGTGTGTGTGTGTATTATACTGTCACCTCTCTTTTAAAAGTGTAATAAATAGTCTAAAAAAGTACTGAGTAAGCCTTCAGTTTAATGTTAGATTGGTTTTATTATAGCTCAAAATAAAAGCAACAGTATATAAATATAAAGGTGTGTGTATATATATAATCCATACATACATAGATTAATTACAAAAAATTAGAGTAGTAATCTGAAGCGCTTTATAGGTGTGAAACCAATGGTCACTCCACATATATACAGGTAAGTGGTCAAACAAAAGAAAGAAGTACTCGACAGATTTAGTATGAGTTACACTTGCTTAACCAAGGACCTTTTTAAACTCCAGGAAAGAAGTATTTAGTCAATGCTCACATATAAGATGTTTACTGTTACAAACTTGGAATTCTCCATTCATTGAATAGAAGAACCTTAATAACATCTTCGAATATCACCATGGCCAGAAGGGAGATAATTCCATCCTACATGCAACACCACTTGTATGACCATTCAGGATGTATATTTTTTGTTTACAAACTAACTGAGCAGGATGTCTTCTTCCTTCCAGTTGTAAAGTGGTTATGTGCCTTTGGCCATTTGAGTCTGACTAGTCACCTACATGACAAAGTGTTTTATGAGTACAAAACCAATAGTCACTCTGGCCGTCCATAACAATCAACCTCCCTTAAAAATACATTACTGCTCTAATGTTCTAGAACATGCTTCTTTTTCAGATGTATAAAATGCTGACAACATATATATATATATATAGAATATATTCTAAAAATGTTCTTAAATATTCTTTTAGCTGATTCTCAGTGTATACATGCAAGTTTATACCATCAATGTTTATTGCATTGTAATAATGTATGAGAGTTAAGCAATGTGTTAATTGAACTCTTAAATACAGTGAGTGTATTTTATGATGCTTACACATCAACTCAATATACATACGTCTGTGTGTGTATGTTTGTATATGTGTACGTATGTATGTAGGCATGTGTTTATGCATGCATGTATGTATGTATGTATGTATGCATGTATGTATGCATTCAGGTATGTATGTATGCATGTAAGATTAAATTTTTTAATAAATTAGTTATGGAAGGAGGAGCATTGTCCATGACCTTTGAAGACCCACTCAGATTAGTGAACTTGATTTAGTTCATGCCTGGCCTTCATATCTGTAAGCCAATGTTTACATTTGAAATGTGAGCAGAGGGAGGGGTCATATCCATAATGCTTGCAATGTCATAAATCTCACAAAACTTAGCCCAAGGCATAGATTTGGTGTTAACTAGTTGCCATTTTAGACTAATTATCCAATGTTATTCTAGGGCTAATATGACCAGAACAATGAGAAAGAAAGAGACAACACTATTCCTATATAGATCCCCAGATAACCGTTGACAATACTGCTGTCATTGCAAAAGTCTTTGTCGTCACAACAGGTGCGGAGGAAACAACCAGTAACATTATATTTGCGTGGATTAGACGAGCAGTTGTGAAATTCTTCTGTGGTGTGTGAAGTGCATATTCCAGCTGAGCATGATCTAACAATTGACTTGTACCGAGGGAAAATTCTTCCAACCTGATATATAACTTTCTGTAAAAAATAGATAAATAAATAAAATTAAAAAATATATAAAAGAAGAGCTGAATAAAATTAAAAAAGAAAAGAAAGAAAAGGAGTTAACAAAAACAGCTTCATCATAATATATTTGCTGGTATATGATGGATATGTCCCACATATCATGAAAGCCAAGTTCTCCCATCCACAGGCCATCAGGTCTGTGGATGTGTCTCTAGTGAGATTAACATCATGCTACCTCACATTTTTGAACAGGGGCTTAGGCTCAATTCAAACGGCTATGTAAAGTTGCTGGAAACTTTAGTAATCCCTGGTTGGAGAGGGTTGCTGCTGGAAGGTCATATGTGTGACAGCAAGAGTCAGCTTTTTGTCATACATCTAGAAAGAGTGAGAAGTGGTTATTGGAGGAGCTCTTTGATTTCACCACCAGCCCCAATTTCTATCCTTCTAATTTCTCTAATTGTAATCCCATGGATTATTATGTGTGGGGTGTGATTGAGAAAGACATCAACTGCAACACCAAAGCTGAGCTGATGGTCAGGATCAATGCCGTATTTCATTTTCATTTTCACTTGTTTCAGTCATTTGACTGCAGCCATGCTGGAGCACCGCCTTTAGTCGAGCAAATCGACCCCAGGACTTATTCTTTGTAAGCCTAGTACTTATTCTATCAGTCTCTTTTGCCGAACCGCTAAGTTACGGGGACGTAAACACACCACCATTAGTTATCAACCGATGTTGGGGGGACAAACACAGACACACAAACACACACACACACACACACACACACACACGTATATATATATATATGCACATATACGACAGGCTTCTTTCAGTTTCCGTCTACCAAATCCACTCACAAGGCTTTGGTCAGGCCGAGGCTATAGTAGAAGACACTTGC
>NC_068981.1:79776776-79779082 GCF_001194135.2 Octopus bimaculoides | reverse complement strand
TATTGAGCGAAAACACCTAAAGTTCCACGAGGCTCCAGCAGGGGATAGTGGCAAACCCTGCTGTACTCTTTCACCACAGCTTTCTTTCACTCTTACTTCCTGTTTCTCTTGTGCCTGTAATTCAAAGGGCCAGCCTTGTCACACTGTGTCACGCTGAATATTCCCGAGAACTACGTTAAGGGTACACGTGTCTGTGGAGTGCTCAGCCACTTGTATGTTAATTTCACGAGCAGGCTGTTCCGTTGATTGGATCAACTGGAACCCTCGACGTCGTAAGTGACGTAATGCTAAAAAAAAAAAAAATAGATGTGTACTCTTTAGCTATGAATGCCAAACAGATCTAACTTACTACCCCTTCTAAACATTTTTAATAAATTTAACAAGATGAGCAGTGAGCAATAATAAGTAAGCAAAGGTCTTACTAAGCATGACTGTCCTTTTTTACACACCACTGTCATAGCTTCAGCATTAGGATCAAGTTGGTGACAATTCTCTGAAATACACTTCCAGCAACGAAGACCATTGCAAGAGTAGATGACTGCAACAATCAAGAGAGAAAGAGAATGTCTTCATTTAAAATATCAACTGTAAAAGTAAATGGTAATATTCTTTTTATTGTTTCAGTCATTGAACTGTTGCCAGACCATGGCGCTACTGCCAAGGGTTCAGTCAGCCAGACCATGGCGCTACTGCCAAGGGTTCAGTCAGCCATACTCACCCATGTTCTTAGTTCAGTCTGGTATTTAGCTTATTGATTACTATTTGTTGAACAACTATGTTACAGAACATAAAGAAATACAACACGTGTGTTTGGAGTAAACACTTATTGTTAAGGATGCTGCAGTACTCCATCTCCAAATGCAGGAGTTGATGTCTTATCAAGGCAATGAAGTAGCTCTGAAGGTGTTCTGGCTCCTTCCAGCACAACATCAGAGCTATCCCACTCCACCAATGATGGTGACAAGACTCCTACACAACAGCATAAAATTAATCAAGTATGATATCATAACTCTGACCCAGACATAAATACAGACATGCGTGCACACACACACACACACACACACACTGCAAGTTTTCTTCTATTGAATTCCACTCACAAACCATTGGTCAACTCATGGCTGCAGTAGAAAATACCATGCAGAAGAATCAAATCTGGAACCACATAGTTCAGAAACTAATTTCTTAAACACTGAACTATGCCTAAGCCTACATATAATTTTGAGAATTCTCACCATTCTCACCATTCCTTTGCATATCTCAATAAAATGGCTTGGCATTTCATTTGCTGCCACTTCTGTAGCATTGTTTTGATATCCAAAGTAGAATAATTGAAGTGGCCAGTGAATGGAATTAACTCATATCAGTAGCAAGAAGCCACAAACTTATGAGGAATTACTCTCAGTTGTAAAACTGTTGGACTTGTCATTGTAGGGTTATGGTTTCAATTCCTAGACTGAGAAGAATGTCGTGTTTTAGGGTGAGGTACTTCATTTCACTTGCTCCAGTTTACTCAACTGCAAATGTATTGCATCTGCTGCATAGTGGTGCTTTGCAGAATTAATAACCCCAAATCATGCAAATACAAAATATCAGCAGCCCTTTAATTAGCATGCTAAACAAAATGCTTAACATCATTTCTTCAGGCTTCTTAAGATGCGAGTTCAAAATCCTGTGGAGGTCAACTTTGCTTTTCATCTTTTAGGGATCAACACAATAAGTACCACTTGTGCATAGGGGCTGATGTAATCAACTAGTTCCTTACCTCCAAAATCTCAGGCCTTGTGCTTATATAAGAATTATTATTATTGCTGCTGCTGTTTTTGTGGTTGTTGTTGCTGTTGTTAAAGTAGTGAGCAGGTAGAATTGTTAGAATGCTGGGCAAAATGCTTAGCAGCATTTCGTCTATCTTTACATTCTGAATTCAAATTCTGTCAAGATCAACTTAGCCTTTCATCCTTTCACAGTTGATAAAATAAGTACCAGTTGAACACTGAGATCAATGTAATTGACTTACCCCCCACCCCAAAAACTGCTGGCCCTGGGCCCAAATTTTAAATCATCATCATCATCAGCAGCAGCAGCAGCAGCAGCAACCATACTCAAAAGGTGCTTTTTACATGCCACCAGCACAGTAGCCAGTCAGACGGCACTGGCAGGAAAATTCCATAAAATTATGCATTTCTCTGACTTTTGACTTGATGATCATACCATGTACCCCCAGCTTCAAATTCTCATTTCTATTATTATTATTATTATAATAATAATAATAATAATAATTATTATTATTATTATTATTATTATTGTTC
>NC_068981.1:79770845-79775415 GCF_001194135.2 Octopus bimaculoides | reverse complement strand
ATCTTGTTTTTAGCATTGAGCTCTGTTTTTAGTATTGATCTAACTCGTCTATAGTACTCTTTCTTTATTTTTTCTTTCATTTGTGTATGTTGTATCCTATCTAGTTCATTGACTCCTAAATACTTGTATGGTTGGCTTTCGTCTAGTTCTCTTATTTCATTGGCTTTATCTAGTGTTATATTGCTGCTTTTAACTAATTTTCCTCTTTTCAGGGTTGCTTATTATTATTATTATTATTATTATTATTATTATTATTATTATTATTATTATTATTATTATGGCGGTGAGCTGGCAGAATCGTTAGCATGCCGGGTGAAATACTTAGCGATGTTTCGTCTGTCTTTCATCCTTCCAGGGTCAATAAATTAAGTACTAGTGAAAAACTGGGAGTCGATGTAATCGACACATCCTCTCCCCCAAAATGGCAAAATTTGAAATCATTATTATTATCATTATTAATATTATTATTATAGATGTCACACAGTATACAATATCGTGAGGTTGTTGATTGATGATATTGTGTCTACCAGGGTTTGTACTGTTTGCCAAGTCACAGCAATGACCTTAGACAGACAGTACTTTACGCAATATGCGTGCAGTTCCTAGTAATGCCGACTTATGCAATACACTTAGATTATAGGGTATTTCTAAAGTTTGCAGATGCTTTTTCAGATTGGGTGGTATTGAACCTAATGCTCCGATGACAATAGGGATAATCTTTATGTTTGACTCTCATAGCTGCCACATCTTAGCGATCTCAATTCTCAGGTCTCCATATTTATCAACCATTTTTCTTTCTTTCATGATGATATGTTGATTTCCTGGCACTGCCATATTAATTATTAGGCACTTTGTTTGTCCCTCCTAAAGGTTACTATATCCAGCCTTTGGTGCTCTAATACCTTGTCTGCCTGGAAGTCGAAGTCCCAGAGGATTTTTGCCTTCCCCTTTTCATCGATTACCTTTTCTGGTGTATGTTAGTACCAAGCACCATTATTATTATCTTTATTATTAAGGTGGCAAACTGACAGGATTATTAGCATGTCAGACAAAAATGCATAGTGGTATTTCGTCTGTTGCTACGTTCTGAGTTTAAAATTACACCGAGGTCAACTTTGCCTTTCATCCTTCCAGGATCGATACATTAAGTACCAGTCAAGTACAGGGGTTGATGCGATCAATTATCTCCCTCCCCACAAAAATCCAGACCTTGTGCCTATGGTAGAAAGGATTATTATTATGGTGGCAAGCTGGCAGGATCGTTAGCCTGTTGGGTGAAATGCTTAGTGGTATTTCATCTGACTTCATGCTCCGAGTTCAAATGCTGTCAGGTCGACTTTGCTTTTCATCCATTCGGGGTCGATAAGTTAAGTACCAGTTATGCACTGTGGTGATCCTCTCCTCCAAAATTTCAAGCCTTATGTCTAGAGTAGAAACAATTATGATTATCATTGTTATTTTCGAGCGAGATCGTTGCCAGTGCCCCTGGACTGGCTCTTGTGCGGGTGGCACATAAAATACACCATTTTGAGCGTGGCCGTTGCCAGTACCGCCTGACTGGCCTTCGTGCGGGTGACACGTAAAAGTACCCACTACACTCTCTGAGTGGTTGGCGTTAGGAAGGGCATCCAGCCGTAGAAACTCTGCCAAATCAGATTGGAGCCTGGTGCAGCCATCTGGTTCACCAGTCCTCAGTCAAATCATTCAACCCATGCTAGCATGGAAAGCGGACGTTAAACGATGATGATGATGATGATGATTACTGAGTAAGAGAGCAATAAATGACATCAAAGTGACTCTGAGGTACAAATATACAAAGACCAATATCCCCATCATGACTACTTGTCTGATAAGGGTACATCAAATAATCCATGTTTTAGATGTCAACAGAGCTACAAGAAAAAGAGAAAGGTTTACTATTTAAACTTGTGCCTAATAAGAAAAAACAGCACACTTTTTTCTGTTTTAGTTTACAATATTTTAGAACCAGCAGATTTTTTAGGATACATGAATTATACCCTACTGTCTTATTTAACCCTTTAGCATTTAAACTGGCCATATCCGGCTCAAAAATTCTTCTTGCCTTGTGTTCAAACTGGCCATATCGGGCCTCTCACACCTACTCTACAAAGTCATTCTAAAAATAAACAACCATGTCACTGAAATCTAAAAGCTACAAGAAAATGTATGAGGAATTCAAAATAATGTGAATTTATAAGCATTGCATTTAACAGAATAACCTGAATGCTAAAGGGTTAAGACAGCAAGGTGTAATTTGAGGGAGATTTGGCAGCTAATTCTTGCATGTCAAGCCAACACATAAAAACTCTCATGTTGACTGATACAGGTACTTTTTCACATATGAAATGTAAATTTGGTTCAAAACATTGCTACGTGCATGTTTCTGTTTCTGTTTATTCCTTCATTGGACACGAAACTCGGCTTTCGAAGACCTGTTGGGGCAAGCAAAAGTGAAATCGCAATGGCACCTGTGCCTAGCGTCGCCTTCCTGGCACTTGTGCTGGTGGCATGTGTAAAGACATTCGAGCGAGATCGTTGCCAGTGCTGCTGGACTGGCTCCTGTGCAGGTGGCACGTAAAATACACCATTTTGAGTGTGGCCGTTGCCAGTACCGCTTGACTGGCCTTCATGCTGGTGGCACACAAAAGCACCCACTACACTCTTGGAGTGGTTGGCGTTAGGAAGGGCATCCAGCCATAGAAACTCTGCCAAATCAGATTGGAGCCTGGTGTAGCCATCTGGTTCACCAGTCCTCAGTCAAATCGTCCAACCCATGCTAGCATGGAAAGTGGACGTTAAACGATGATGATGATGATTTACAGCTAAGTAATCTTGGGAAACAAAACTGTTGAAAGTTGAATGCCTTTCTAAGAGAAACATTACAGGCCCCTGTGGTGGAATACAACCCACAAATCTTTTATCTGTTGCCCCCCACCCCACCGGGCCAACTGCTACTCTCTGAACCCATCCTTGAGATACACAATCCAATTGCAAAGAAGGGAATAAATGGAAGGGGTGGTAGCTTTCTTAGAGAAACATTACAGGCCCCACTGATGGCATACAAACTATAAACCTTTTATCTGTTCAGTTCAGTCAATTGCTACTCCTTGAACCCATCATGGGAGGGGATTTTTTCTTGCATTTTTTCTTATTTTATTGTCCTTGGTAAAGAAACAGGTCAAGTAGAATGTTATATTTAAATGTAAAACAACATGGTAAAAATACTGAGTTTCTTTAAAATATTTCTTTATAAATACAAATATGGAGTGCATCAGATAAATTTAAAGATGGTGAAGATTAAAGAACATATTTGCCTGCCATCATTAATAACCAGTGTTCAAGCAGTGATAGCGATAACAGTAAGCTTGAATTAGAAATAACTTGCAATGGAAACTATGGCTTCAGGACATCTACGTTAATATCTAAAGCGAGTTGAAGTGGAAAGTTAAGAGAGTCTAACCACTTCTCAGTTGACATCTCTGGTTGCTGTTTACAGGAGAGAGGAAAAAGAAAAAGAGAAATGATGCTGGTGCTGATGCTGGTGTTGGTGCTGGTAGTGCCTTTGTTGTGGTGGTGGTATAAGTGATAATGATGATGGCAGTGGTAATGGTGGTGGTGGTGGTGGTGGTGGTGGTGGTGGTAGTGGCAGTGGTGGTAGTAGTGGCAGTGGAGGTGGTGATGATGGTAAGTTTTTCATATGCCACTAAAAGCAACTAAGATAAATCAGGAAAAAAAATTAATCTTTGCAATACAATATCACAGTTACCATGCAAATAAAATGTGAGGTGTATACACACACACACACACACACACAAACGCATGCATGCACGTGTGTGCATGCGCGCGCGCACACACACACACACACATACACACACACACATACACACACACACAGAGTTGAAGTGACATGAATTCAAGTTTTAAGATAAACATTCTATTTCAATAAATCATATACTATGTGACATGTTTTCAACATTCCTCATACTTATTTGACACAATTCAACATCCGTATGTAAATGTGTGTGTGTGTTTGTGTGTGTGTGTGTGTGTGTGTGTGTGTGTGCTTGTGCATGTATGCATGTGTGTGTGCATGCATGTGTGTGTGTATGTGTGTGTGTGTGTGCATGCATGTGTGTGTGTGCGCGCACGTTTGTGTGTTAGCAGAGTTTAGCAGAGCATCAGAATATTAACAGGGTTTGTTATATATTTTCATATACAATATCTTCAGGGACAGAAAAAACAGAAATCAACCAGACTAGTTTCAATCCTGTCTAGGGATTTCATCAGCAACTGAGTACTCTCTTTAATTGTTCATGCAGACTTTGTTTATAAATTCACTGTTACTAAAAACTTAAGTAAATTAGATACTCCAATTTTCATATGTAATGCATTCTTAGCAGTTACTTTTATTAATAAATTATTGCTAGATTATTGTATATAAAAGACAAAATGTTTACACGCACACACACACACACACACACACACACACACACACGTATGTACATTCACATATGCACATGCATGCACACACATACACACACATACCTAT
>NC_068981.1:79769267-79770183 GCF_001194135.2 Octopus bimaculoides | reverse complement strand
ATATATTACAAACATATAAGAGGGATGACCACTAAGTGGACATCCCTTTTGCTAGAAGAAGACTAGCTACGGTCTGACCACTAAGAAGAATGTTCTCAAGAATATTCAGCAAACACCAGAATGTAAGCGAGCAAGACAAATGAAAAGATACAAAATATAAAGAATTAATCATAGACTGGTTTCGTCAAAGTGTTTACATGCACACACAGACACAGACACACACACACACACATGCACACTCACACACGCACGTGCATGCACACACACATACCTATATACTTAGTGGTCATCCCTCTTATATGTTTGTAATATAATTTTTTCTGAATCTTCAGATTTTTTAATTTGCTAAGCCACTGGTTTTAAATTGATATTAATCAAATTAATATTCAATTTGTCACCCTTATTATTTAGATTTATATATATATATATATATATACTTAAAGAAGCCCGTCATATATATGTATATGTACATATATGTGTTTGTGTGTCTGTGTTTGTCCCCCCAACATTGCTTGACAACCGAAGCTGGTGTGTTTACGTCCCTGTAACTTAGCAGTTCGGCAAAAGTGATTGATAAAATAAGTACTAGGCTTGCAAAGAATAAGTCCTGGAGTCGAATTGCTCGACTAAAGGCGGTGCTCCAGCATGGCTGCAGTCAAATGACTGAAACAAGAAAAAGAGTAAAAAGAGTATCATCATCATCATCATCATCGTTTAACGTCCGCTTTCCATGCTAGCATGGGTTGGACGATTTGACTGAGGACTGGTGAAACCGGATGGCAACACCAGGCTCCAATCTAATTTGGCAGAGTTTCTACAGCTGGATGCCCTTCCTAACGCCAACCACTCAGAGAGTGTAGTGGGTGCTTTTACGTGTCACCCGCACGAAAACGGCCACGCTCGAAATGGTGTCTTT
>NC_068981.1:79761990-79766990 GCF_001194135.2 Octopus bimaculoides | reverse complement strand
TGTAATCTATTGCTTAGCATTTAATGCTCAGAATACTAAACCAATTGGCACTGGAATATTTCTGATAACAGGTCTGATAATAGGTCTACATGACCAGGTGTGACCTGGATTTAAACAGCAACATTTGGTAAACAATCACTTCAACTAGTTTTTACTTGAGAATAAGCAATGATAATACTAACCTGGATGTAAACAACATTTGGTAAACAAGCTGTTCAATATGTTTTCCTCATCAGTCAACAATGGTAGGGCTGACCTAGCTCTGCAGTACAATAACATCATTTAAGCAAGTCATGCAATGTATTTTTCCTTGTGAATTAGCAATGACCTGTAAATTCATTTCTGTTTCTACAAGTGACTAGTATAATATTTCTAGTAAGTTTTAATAATGTCTGTTGTAGTTTGGAGCAAAAACAAAGACAAAAACATCAATTATTCATTTACAGTTTTATGTATTCGTTTTCTTTTTGTCATTGGACTACAGCCATGCAAGGGCAGGCCCTTGAAGGATTTATTGAACAAATTGACCCCAGTACTTATTTGTTTAAGTTTGGAACTTAATCTATCGATATCTTATGGTTGTCAAACAGTGGGGAGGTAAATACAAATGCATAGACATACATATGTACACATACATACATATATATATATATATATATATACCATAAGGCATTCTAGCCAATGCTCTAATGATTCTGCCAAATTGATGCCTTCCATCATCACCATCATCACAATTGATGTCAGTTTTATGTCCAGTTTTGTTTTTGTCGTTGTTTAGCCCAAGATCAGCCTCATTAAGCAGACCTATGATGAAATTTGGTCTAGCGATAGCTATCCAGTCATTTTAGATAGAGTTATGAAGGATTATATTATCCAATAAGACCTACCTTTATTTATGGTGACTGTGTGCAACTTGAAGGAAACTTGGCTGTTATTTCGAGCAAATTAAGTGACCATAGAGAGGCTTCCCTGTTAGCTTATATTTTATTGATTATCATGTATCTTTTATCTTTTACTTGTTTCAGTCAGTCATTAGACTGTGGCCATGCTGGGGCACCACCTTGAAGAATTTTAGTTGAATGAATTGACTCTAGGGCTTATTCTGTTTTCTAAGTCTGGTACTTACTCTGTCAGTCTTAGTTATGGGAGTGTACACTCACCAACACCAGCTGTCATGCAGTGATGAAGAACAAACACAGACGTAGAGACACACATATGTATACACACATATGTATACACACACACACACACACACACACACACACACACACACGCAAACATATATACAACAGGCTTCTTTCAGTTTCCATCTACCAAATCCACTCACAAAGCTTTGGTTGGCTCAAGGCTATAGTAGAAGAGCCTTTCACAAAGTGCCATGCAATGACACTGAAACTGGAACCATGTAGTTAGAACTCTCCTTCTTGAGATTAGTTGAACTGGTATGGAATAGCTCAATATAGCATATTGTATTTTTATGGTTTGTTGTTGCTTAGTCCCAGATCAACCTTGAATGACCAAAAGCATTCCAATCTATTTAAAATGATTAAAGATTTTTCACAAAATGTATCTGAGATATTTAATCTTTGTTAGTTGTTGTTGTTTCTTAACACCATGTCAACTCTGAACTAGTAAATATAGGATCGACCAAGATCATTTCAATCTTATCAGTCTATAGTCCCCAGTAATTCCTTGTATTATTTAAGATGACAGGCTGCATTATGAGGGAGATTTGGTTGGTATTTCTTGCAGGCTGATGTACAATATAGAGCTCCCTCATTGACCCGCTTAATGATCAGTAATATATATATATTCATTTGCTAAAATAATTTGACTTCAAGAAATTTTGAAGTTTCTACCTTATAGATAGCAGTTATAAACATGTTCAGTATATATACTTGATCATTGTAACTGCTTATTATGAACTGAAAGGGGTTGAAGGAATTGCAGAGAGAAACATTCAACATAACCACGGTTTAGTAAAAACCAAACAATACGATTAATATGCTTTACATTCTATGTTTCCTGGCATAACGTATCTTGTATTAGGTTATTCAATGTACCCTTCTCTTTTAGGACAGTATTGTGTGGTTTTGAAGAAGATACGACTGTTACTTCTAAGTGAGGTTGGCTACTACTTCTGTGTTTTGTAGGCTGGGAATCTTATAGCTGGATGACTTTTGGCTATTTAAAAGCAAAATCTATACATTAATTTGTTTCATTATTGAATTAATTAAATATATAATGACCGTATACATTAGTGTTATAAATAGTCAGTTGCTTGGTGACCTTTAATGATCACATGTAACAAGTGATAGGTCACCATTATTACTGACATAAAGGGATGAGAAGAATGCAGTTGTGGCATTTGTGCTTTCCTATGAGAATTAACCAAGTAAGTTAAGTTTCTACGACTAGGAATCAAACTGCGTTGCAGACTCAATTCACCTCAAAACATAATTCTTGAATTACAGTTGAAGTGCTATTTCACTTCAGTTATAACACTGGTGTCTTGACAAGCAAATATAAAAATGGAATGTGTGTGTGTGAACGCGTGCCCATGTGTGTGTGAGCGTGTACCCATGTGCGTGTATGTGCATGCCCATGGGTGTGTGTGTATATGCATGTTTGTGTGCATGTGTGAGTGTGTTGTCTTTTATATCAGGTTACTTTGAGTGCTTGTGGTAAAATGTAATCCAGTACAACCTGTTATGTGGTTAAGTTGTTGGTGACAAAACTGGAAACTCTACAAGACTTGCCTGGTGAGGAGGGTTGTTAAAAAAACCAACTGGACAAAAATAAGATCTTTCCAAGGGACACAATAACCAAGCATAGGGCCAACTACTATTTAGCAACAGTCATTCTATGCCCTCAGTGATGCATGTGAAGGCACGTGGCTTAGTGGTTAGGGTGTTGGACTCATGATTGTAAGATTGTGGTTTTGATTCTTGGTCCCAGTGACACATTGTGTCCTTGAGTAAAACATTTCATTTCACATTACTCTGGTCCACTCAGCTGGCAAAGATGAGTAAACCTGCAATGGATTGGTGTCTTGTCCAGGTGGGGAATTCATGAGCCATGGAAACCACTAAACCAGCCCCTATGATTTGGCACGATTCAAGAAAGAAACTTTACTTTTACTTTTTTTACTCAGTAGTGCATAGGGACATAGAAATACACATGATGACGAATGTGCATGCTATAAGACCACTTTGAGTGTAATGGACTCTTAATTACTGTTTGAGAGTAATTATCCCTTAATCTAAAGCAGTGGTTCTCAACCATTTTCTGCCTGTAGATCGTGTAATAGTTATGATAGTTGTCATAGAGACTTTCTTCCGCCAGTGCACTGTACGGCCAGACCTAGTGACATAGGGTTCACTACAATAGCCTCACACCAGTCTGTGTGTCGAAGACAAATCAGACGACACAGAAAAATGATTGTAGTGAAAGAACTGAAAAAAAACGGTTGGTCCTAAAGCTGGCACAAAAATCGCCATTTAAGAGAAACTGCATGAACAGAATCACGTTGGGCTGCATGAACAGGATCACGTCGGGGTCACCAGTTTGTAATAGTTATGATAGTTGTCATAGAGACTTTCTTTGGCCAGTGCACTGTACGGCCAGACCTAGTGACATAGGGTTCACTACAACCGTTTTGATTTCTGTTGGAGACACAAAGGGTGAAATAATAATAATAATAATAATAATAATAATAATAATAATAATAATAATAATAATAATAATAATTATGAACTTATTGTATACAGTGCTCAGATAAACTACAGCTTGTTGTAAAAGGGCAAAAGAGGGGATGGAAATGGCAATAAGTCAAGTTGAGAAAGACAATGATGACAACCAAAAGTGGATGCAAAATACACCAGAATAAAACAATTACTGATAAAAATATGTGAGCAGTAAAAGAGCCATGAAGAAGAAAGGATGCATAGGCATGTCACAAGTAGTGTTGGCAAACTGAAGTATGGGTTACTCAGGTTTTGTAGATTTACATGACCAGGAGAATTAGATGAAACAGAGAATACTTACTGTTTGTAAATACAAGGAGAGTTATCCACACAATAGACATAGCTGTTTTATTAGGAATTAGGCACTTGACTTCAGTTGGTCTCATTCTTAATTCCTTACATCTGATGTTGGCTGTGGAACATTGTTTTCCTTTTTCTTGGTTTCTTTCCTTCTTCCTTTCTATATATTTTTGCTTGCTTTTTTTTTTCTTTCCTTTTATTTATCTATTCATTAATATTTCTTCTTTTCAAGTTTTCTTTTTTCTCTTTCTGTTTTAGCTATGTTTGTTTCAGTCAAGTTCCTCCTCAACCTTCGAATTCACTGCTAGATTCCTGGTAGATTTCTTTCTTTTATAGATAGTTCTCCTGTGTGTGAGCGTGTGTGTGTATGTGTGTGTGTATGTGTGTGTGTATGTGTGTGTGTATGTGTGTGTGTGTGTGTGTGTGCATGCGCATGTGTGTGTGTGTGTTTGCATGTGCATGTGTGTGTGTGTGTGTGCACATTCATGCGTGCAAGTGTGTGTGTCCTTCTCTTCCTCTTTTTAGTTTAGAGTAAATTTTGACCAGCCATCTTCTTGGTAGCAAGGTTGTGCAGGAAAGGATCATGTTTTAATTATTGTCCTTTAAATGTTAAGACAGTCTTACAGATTTATATAGTCGAGATCGTTCGTAGCCTATGAATGAAGGATATGTATGTATGTATGTATGTATGTATGTATGTATGTATGTATGTATGTATGTATGTATGTATGTATGTATGTATGCATGTGTGTGTATATGTATGAATATATGTATGTAAGTGTGAGTGTGAATGTATGTATGTATATATGTATGCATGCATGTATGTAATGTATGCATGTATGTTTGTAATGCATGCAAGTATGTATGTGTGTGTGTGTGTGTGTGTATGTTTGCATGCATGTTTGCATGCATGTATGTATGTATGTATGTATGTATGTATGTAATGTATATATG
>NC_068981.1:79756163-79761749 GCF_001194135.2 Octopus bimaculoides | reverse complement strand
AAAAGAGACCGAAAGAATAAGTACTAGGCTTACAAAGAATAAGCCCTGGGGTTGATTTGCTCAACTAACGGAGGTGCTCCAGCATGGCCACAGTCAAATGACTGAAACAAGAAAAGAATAAAAGAATAGAAAAATGTATCTATGTATGTATGTATGTAATGTATGCATGTATGTATACATATATGTATGTAATGTAGGCATGTATATTTGTATGTATGTATGTAACATATGCATGTATGTGTGTATGTATGTATGCATCATGTATGTATGTATGTAATGTATGTATATATGTATCTATGTAGGTACATGTGTATATGTATGGTGCATCTGTGACAATGTTTCTAAGTATGTGTGAATGCTTATCTGTGACTATCCATGCATATATACATGCATGTCTATGTTTGTGTATATGGATACATGAGGGTATGTGTAAGTATGACTTTATATGCATATATACACAAGCTTGTAAGAGAGAGAGAGAGAGAGAGAGAGTGTGTGTGTGTAAATGAATTTATGAATTTGCCTGTGTATACAAGCATAAAAGTCAGTGTGTGTGTGTGAATATATGTTGAAGTATTTACATATATATGTATAAAACAATATATAAATGTAGGCAATTAGGATGCTGTTGCCTAGCCCCAGGTCATCCCTGATTGAGTAGACCTATTATCTTCCCATCTTTTTTTTCAGACATCATGTCCCTAATATTACATTAGATGTAGTCTTAGGTATAATCTTTTATAAAACAGTTAATGTGAATTAAGAAAACTTGGCTGCTATTTGTAGTCTGTTGAGAAACCACATAGAGGTTTACTTGCAAGGCTCCTTTGTTGGCTCGAGATAATTGGGTGAACGGAATGATGGTTGCTAAACATCCATTTTCAAAGTGTAGCTATTACAGTTACCAGTCTTGTCATACCAGATTATTAAAGCACAACTTTCATCTAAATTCCCTGTCATCCATTTCCTTTCATTGATGCTATAATTTCTTTCCCTTCTTAAACCTTCAACTCCAGATGGAGTTATGGGAGTAGTCATGGCATATGTCTTAAGCCTTTTTAACCTGACATCTCATCCTCTCTAGGTCTAGTCATAGTTGATTTCTTCTCAAGAAAAATAAATAAATGTATACGAGGAGCATAACTTCTTTATTCTCTGTCATTTTTCATTCAAATTGTGCATGTTGGTTGAGTGTCTGTTCCTATATACGAAGGTATTACTCAATAAAGTTTTCATTGCAAATAATTTATTTACACCATCATCAAACCTAACTCTCAAATCTTTTTTGCAAAAGTTTAGATGTACACTGTTGTATCCACTTCTTCACTGCCAGTTTCACCGCATCTGTTGTCAATTCATTATTCCAAAAGACTGTACTTCATTTGACAAAACATCTGGAAGTCAGTGTTTCCAGATCTGGACTGTACAGTAGACGGAGGACCACTGGCCATCCCATTTTACCAATTGCCTGAAGTGTGAGATCACATATTGTAATGGTGTATGTGGGTCCTTTTCAGATTCTTGTTTGGTCCCTTCTTTTAAATGGTTTAAACTTTTTTTAGTGTCACAATGTACTGCTCTCTGTTCAAGGTACAGCCATGTTCCAGAAAATCAAGGAGAATGACACCCTTGTCAACGTGCCCAAACAGTCACTGACTTTCTGTGCTAATTGCTGCTCTTGAACATCTTAGGTCTTGGAGAAGAAGTGTGATGCAATTCTATGGAATGAAACCTTCATTTCCAGATCATCCCCTGCTACCAGAATAAAACAAAATGTGTCTTCATTGACTATAGGCAGTTCCAGTAAATCAGAGCAGACTTCCACTCCTCTCTTCAGGTATCAACTATCAATTTCAATCCCAAAATCCTTCATCAACTTGTGTAATGTATTGTAACCACAGTTCAGTTGTGCATATCTATTTATTCGCTTAAGGTACATGTTAATGGTTGAAGTTGATGGACTCCCACTGTGTGGTTTATCTTCAATGATAGTTTCCTCTTTTTTAAACTTCATCTATTTTTGCACATTAATTTTGACAATGATGCCATCTGTAAACAACCTGTAAGTTTCTGCAAATCTAAGACAGCTTGCAGTCTTCCTTTGTCAATAACTTAGTTGAGAGCATGTTGCTTCTGCTTAGAACCTATTATTTGCCTACAATGGAGAACAGGAAAAAGAGCTAATCTAGTGTCACAAGAGGTATTTGCATGAGGCTGAGTGTTAATGATTTAACAACACCATGCGAACATTTAATGGTAACTTTTATTTCATTGTACAAGTAATATTCAGATTGGTCATGAATTATAAAGTTCCACAACAGATTAGCATAATAGAAGGAATAATTCTGTAGCATTCATAAATAATGGATTACAAAAGCTCTGTATTTAAGCTTGTTAAGACAGGAGAAAATATACATGCTGGGTTCGATTTGTAAAACTATAGCAGCATGTTTGCAAAACATTAGCTACTGTCCACAAGGCTGAGTAGTAGTCATAAGAATGACTGTTTAAAAGCAACAAATGACTGAATCAGCCAGTCTCTGCACAAATAAGGTTGATAAGAGTGGAGATACCATTTCACCCATTCATCTATGACACTCTGCAAAGTTGGTGCTCAAACTGAGCTTATTCATAACCTATGAACTGAGACATTCAGAAAGATCTAGAATGATGTATCATGTGAAGTCAGTTGGCTGATTGGTCAGTAACTCAACCTCTCATGTGAACAAGGTTGTACTATGTTGTGACTAAAACTTCACAATCTGATGATTCAGTTTAAAGTCTTGCTACACAAGCAACATGTGCAATTTGAATAACCTATGTCAGCTAGTAAAAAATTTTTTTTAAAGTATCTCCATTTTTACATTATTTTCAACACAACCCTTGTAGATAAGAGAGAAAGTAAAAGAGTGAGAAGAGGAATAATTAAATTCAGTACTGGATTGATTCTTTATTTATTGTCCCTGAAAAGGTGAAACGCAAAGCTTGAATGGATTTGAACACAAAGAAGAGAGCCAGAAGGAATACTGCCAATTAACCTCATTAACTATAAAATTAAGCATGGGACTGGGGTGGGCCAGAAGTATAGGGTTAGTGATAGTATGCAAATGGCTGAGATCTTAGTATAAACTTAGCAAAGACAAAAGTGTTAATTAATAGGAAAGAAGACAGGACCCTGGTACCCTCAAGGAATTGGCCTTGCTCAATATGCAGAAAAGGAGCAGGTATAAACTACCTATACTGCACTCAATGTAATCTATGGACACACAAGAGATGTGGCTGAATCATAGGTAGACTATCAGAGAACATAAGCTTCATATGTGATAGATGCTCTAGAACAATACTTTCCATAAACACATCAGAAATAGAACCCCTTGGATGTCTTGATGGCTCACTGTAAGTAGTTGATAGTTTTTGCTACCTGAAAGATGTCATCAGCAAGGGAGATGTTTGTTCTGAAGGTATAGTAGCCAGAGTAAGAATGGGCTAGAAAAAGTTCAGGGAGCTACTACTGCTTGCAACAAAGGTCTTCTTTCACTAAGTGAAAGGCAGATTGTATGATGCTTGTGAAGCATGGTAGTGAGACATGGGCTTTGAATACAGAAGACTTCAGAAGATGGAAGGAAATGAAGTGAACATGCTCTGTTGAATATTCAGTCTAAGTATGCATGAATGACATCGTATAAATGTGCTGAGATTTTTCTCTGGACATAAGAGGAATTAGATGTAGTGTGCAAGAAAGAAGACTGCACTGGTAAGGACACTTAATGTGTAAGGATGAGGACAGCGGTATAAAGAAATGTCAATCACTAACTGTAGCTGGAGCCTTGGATGAAGAAGACCCAGGAAGACATGGGAAGAAGTGGTAAAAACTGACAACAACTCTGACAAAGGATGACCAGGATATCTGGCGATACGAGGTTCTTATGAAAACTAACTCATCAAGGCAAAAGTGATTTCTGGAAGCACTGCATGGGTATATATTGTATACGTGTGCATATGTGTGTGTATTTCTCTATTCCCGAGCATTAAACTAATACATCCTTTTGTTGTTTACACCACCTGTCCTCGTCTGTTGTTGTTTTTTTTCGTAAATTCTCCCATATATATATATATATGTTGTGTGTGTATGTTAATATATATATATATATATATATATATATATATATATATATGTAATGAGGGAGTCACCAGTTATAACTATGATACTTAACATCAAACTGCATCAGAGAAATGAATGAAGAACAATATTAATTGTTTATTAAGATGGCCTTTTATCTTGTTGATGATTATGATGATACAGTATAAAAAAATATAACTTTGTCAAGTTGTTTGTGTACACAAGTTATTTGTAGACCTGCAGTCCATTCTGCATGATTGTTGGGGGTTCATCTTTGTGATGACTAGGGAGAGAGAGAGCAAGAGGGAAAGAGAGTAAGTCAAGTTATGTAGGGAGGGTAATAGATCTACTTTCGCTTGTTGATCAGCATACTGAAAGAGTTTCTCTTTGATCAGAGACAGATGACTCAGAGTGAAAGAAAGCTATTTGGCTTCAAGTTCTTTGTAACTAAATCAGGGCGAGCAAAAACAAAGGATTTACTTCTCTCTACTCAGCCTTGACTAATGACTACCTTGAGAAAGATAAAAATGTCAGCTTATTCTTATAAACTTCTTAGCGTAACAGGCTATATATATATATAATATATATAAATACATCAATCAATCCCCTCCTCATATTGTTGTTGTTGACACTCCGTCGCTTACGACATCGAGGGTTCCAGTTGATCCGATCAACGGAACAGCCTGCTCGTGAAATTAACGTGCAAGTGGCTGAGCACTCCACAGACACGTGTACCCTCAACATAGTTCTCGGGGATATTCAGCGTCACAGTGTGACAAAGCTGACCCTTTGAATTACAGGCAAGAGAAAGTTGTGGTGAAAGAGTACAGCAGGGTTCGCCACCATCCCCTGCTGGAGCCTCGTGGAGCTTTAGGTTTTTTTGCTCAATAAACACTCACAACGCCCGGTCTGGGAATTGAAACCACGAGTCAGCTGCCCTAACCACTGGGCCATTGCACCTCCACCCTCTTCATATAACCATCCTACTTTCTACATTACCCCTACTGCAGCTCCTCCCCCACTTTTCTCTTACTATCTGGAACCATCTCACTTGTTAGCCATTGTTCGTCTATTAATTTTGTTCTCCACACCTACATGTCACAGTAGCCATCCCATCCCTTCTCCGTGGGCCACCAAATTCTCTCTCTTCATTCACTATGCTTTTCTCTCTCCTCTGCTCCTGCAGCCTTCTCAAACACACAGTGGGGGGGGGGGGCAATGTAATTGAGTTACCCCTTCCCATGAAATTGCTGCTCTTATGCCAAGATTTGAAACAAATATTAATGTTCATTGACAAATAATATTTATCAATTACTTAGGAGTGGCTGTGGTAAGTAGCTTGCTTACCAACCACATGGTCCCAGGTTCAGTTCCAGTGCGTGGCATCTTGGGCAAGTGTCTTCTACTATAGCCTCGGGCCGACCAAAGCCTTGTGAGTGGATTTGGTAGACGGAAACTGAAAGAAG
>NC_068981.1:79755189-79756153 GCF_001194135.2 Octopus bimaculoides | reverse complement strand
TATATATATATATATATATATATATATATGTATGTGTATGTGTTTGTGTTTGTCCCCCCAACATCGCTTGACAACCGATGCTGGTGTGTTTATGTCCCAGTAACCTAGCGGTTCGGCAAAAGAGACCGATAGAATAAGTACTAGGCTTCTAAAGAATAAGTCCTGGGGTCGATTTGCTCGACTAAAGGCGGTGCTCCAGCATGGCCACAGTCAAAAGACTGAAACATGTAAAAGAGTAATTCCGAGAGTTACATGGATATTTAGTCAGTGCGTAAAATAAAAAAATAAAAAATACGAGTGGTCTCCCTTAAATTATTTTCATGCCCACTTTGCTGCACCTCTACAGGCCAGTCCTGATCCAGCGAACCTACTATCAAAGTCTTCCACCATGACCATTCATCCTATTTGGAAACAAAATCTAGGTGTCTATCTATTCTTCCCTTTTAAAGGGTTTAATTTGAGTACTACTTCTAGTACTCAAAAGACCACGTAGATGCCCCAACTGAAGATAATGCGACAAATTTGTTTTGGTATATATAAATTGAATATGCTCCAAATATATTTTACTGGTAGTTATATTTTCGACTCAGAATGGGTGAAAAGTAAAGTCGATCTGAATTTAGAGTCAAAAAGGCAGTAACTAAATACTGTAATGTATTTTGCCTGATATTATTAGGAACTTTTCTGTAGTATGCGTATTAGTAAGTACCTAAACAAATGCTTCAATGCTCATACGAATACTATCTTCGGTAGAGATGGACTATATGTAATCTGAACCTTCCCCCCCCCCCCTTATTTATTAATTTTTTTTTACGGAATCCCACGTTTTAGGCTATGGAGATTCCGATTCTGAAAAAAAAATTTTTGAAAAATTTCAATTCCTCCCCCCCACCAAGCAGGCTATTTACATGCTAGAAATAACAGCCAAATCTCACAAAACTAGTGTTAGGGTTAGGGTCAGGGT
>NC_068981.1:79750795-79755104 GCF_001194135.2 Octopus bimaculoides | reverse complement strand
CCTTATTTATTAATTTTTTTTTACGGAATCCCACGTTTTAGGCTATGGAGATTCCGATTCTGAAAAAAAAATTTTTGAAAAATTTCAATTCCTCCCCCCCACCAAGCAGGCTATTTACATGCTAGAAATAACAGCCAAATCTCACAAAACTAGTGTTAGGGTTAGGGTTAGGGTCAGGGTCAGGGTTAGGGTTAGGGTCAGGGTTAGGGTTAGGGTTTGAGTTAGGGTTAAGTTTACCCTGTGGATCTATATAAAAACCGGAGGGGGGATCGAAATTTTGAAATTGAGATTTTTGAAATTTTTTTTTCCAGAATCGGATTCTCCATGGTCTGAAACATAGGATTCCGTAAAAAAAAACAAAATTTAAAAGTGGGGGTATACCCAGATTACATATACTCCATCTCCACCCTATCTTCCTAAAAAATTTTCATGCAAAAGTTTATAGAAATGCTTTGTCGTATTTGGTTGTGGCCATTTCTGTGTTCAAATCCAGTTGAGGTCGACTTTGCCTGCGATGGATATGGGCGAGTTCTAGTGTTCAGTTTCTCAGCTTCCGTCTCATAGATCTTAGCGTAACTTTAGTTCTGAACACCCGTTTCTATCACTGGATTTTGCCTTTCAGAGACTTTCTACGTGTTAGAAATCAGTATTGATTAGTAACAATATAGTATGATGTTTGAAAAAATATTTAAAAAAAAAATTAGTTTTCCTACGCTAATCGATGTACATGTAGTAGCAGTGTACTTGTAATAGTTACCATGGCAGCCAATAGTGTTTTGCATGCCTTTTATTTTTGATTGAATAAGCAAAAGTCTCATGTGTAAAGGGCACAAATATTTTACTAGAGTTTGCATCATTATTTCTGTAAGAAATTGTTTGGGTGTACGTATAATTATTTTTAAATAAGGTGAAAGGAAAAGATAACAGGTCAATTTATTCAAAGAGGGTCAACATAAATTAAAACAATTACGAAAATTAGTAATACATATACTCATTAGTTATACATTAGTAATACATAGACACGCTATTGCTACCCTATGATATAAACAAGCTTAATGCTGTTAATAGTCCTTCCTAAGGCGGAAAGCTGGCAGAATCGTTTGTCGCCCAAGCAAAATGCTGAGCGGCGTTTAGTCCGTTTTAACTTTCTGTGTTCAAATTCTGTCAGGATCAACTTTGCTTCTCATTCTTTCGAGGTCGAAAAAGTAGGTACCAGTTGATCGTTGTAGACAATGTAATTTTCTCTTCTCCCGAAATTGCTGGCCTTGTGCCAAAATTTGAAATCAATATTAGTTCTTTCTTTTCGTGCAAACCCTTCATAATTTAGTCTGAAAATAGAATGAGAATTTGTGATGTTCTAAACAGAAGAAGCGTCTATGAAAATATCAAATTCCAAGTCAATTAATTTGTAATTTAAGAATAGCTTCAAATGAAGTGCTTTTAATTTTTGAGAATAAACATTACACTTCAATAGGTAAGGTTGTAGTTTGGAAAATTCATTTAGCCCCATGTAAAGGAAACACTTAAATACAATCAAATTTATAAATCTAGCCCCGTTCGCTCTTCTGCGAAAAATAACAACCATATCTCTCGTAAATTACGCCCTAACGTCTTAAGAAAAGAACACATGTAGTTCAAGAAATCCCTAAAAATATGGGAATGATCATGGCTGGAATTCGCTAATCATGGATCTGTTTGTCCAGGGTTGACGTAGAGCCACCTATTATATATCTCAAATGTTAACAATGATCAATAACGGAAATATTTAAGAGAATTAATTTTTTGTCAAAGCTTTTAACAAGCTCAATGAGCTAAGTATGTTTGAGGATGAGAATACACAAGAATGATATTGAAGACATTTGGCGAACACACATACACACACGTTGGGATTTGTTCGTATGTTAGACCCATGGACGCAAACTTCGTGGCTAAATTGATCTCTGGGGTGTGTGCACGCATCAACATTCAGTTTCTTTAACATGTTTCTCATAAATTCCAATTAGAAATATGTTAGTTTCGATCGCATTCCAGTTGAATTGCATTTTAGCTTCAGAGAGAGCTTCTAAGTGGTCGCTCAAAATATTAGAAAAATCAACCAAATTTCCTTTTTCAAATCGCACCCAAATTTTGAGAAAAAACAGACTGGAGGATGTAGTCTGAAAAGAAAAAAAAAGAAAAAGATGAGATAATCACAGCTGGAAAGTCTCTGATTATCGATCTGTCAAATGAGAGTCAACATGGGGTTAAATGATGTCAACATTCCAATGGAACTTGAGTAAAGTGGTTTGTTAATTAGTGATTGAAGTCTCGTAGTTGAAATGAATGAAGTCGACGTTGGGTGATGACGTTGCTGACTCATACCAAAGGGGAGATAAATTCTCATCAAAACAAGCTGAGAAGTCAATAATCGATGTCATATTTCTTATAGTCTTACGCACTGTCTGTTTTTATCTCTCTCAGCTTTGTATTTTTCCTTTTTACATCACATACACACACACACAGCGTACGTTGACAGTTCCACTCACTAATAATGGAAAGGGAGAAAAGTAACTGGCTGTTGGAAAAGTGGGAAAATGATCGAACTGCCAGAAGGGTTTATAGAGAAAGCAAATGATAGGAACTACAGTTGGCTTATAATTGTCTGGCAGCATTTGTGTGCTAATTGATACGGGGAATTTTAGTTAAAATAAACAAGAACGTATGGTAGTTATTTTGAAGACTGATTTATATATTTTGATTTTATTTCATATATAAGGCAGAACCAAGAAAATATATACGTACACACATACACACACAAGGACGAAACAGGGAAACTAAAACACAGAAAGCAAAATATATTACGGGATTTAAACTTGAATTCCATGAATTTGAGAGATACATTCCTTTATTTAAAGAAAAACAAACAAAACAAAACGTCCACATAACATCCTCATACGATTCCATTCTGGTCAGGAGTTGATGTTATTGATTTTTTTTCAGGGGTTCGTTTCTCATTGAAGGAGTCTACTTTCCAGCCATCACAAAGCACATCGGATCTCCGTCAATCATTCATATCTGATGAACTATAAAGGGTAATATCGTAAAAACTTTCAAAGCCAACGACTTCTGTTTACATTTATAATCATTGATAATCGATATATGACCGGGTGTGGTGCTGTGATAATTCATTTAATTTAAACGAAGCCTTCTCGTGTGGGGACGACAACCGCCTGCTGTTAAATCATTATATCAGTTGAATTGCACAACTCAGCGGAGAAATTTCATGAAGAAAAGCTACAGGTGATAAATCTCCTTATTTCATTGCTATCTTTCTTTTTTAAATACATTTTCAGCCTTTTGATCCTGTTATTCATATTTCCAGGTAGACTTAGCAATTACGTGTTTTACTGAACACTTAACTACACTTGGTTTAATTTTTATTTATCTATTTATCATAGTATCAATTATATTACCGAGAGTATCAACGATTTGCCTGTAAGGTATAAATGACTTAATCTCATAGACGTACGAACTAATTCAATTAATATTTATAAGGCTTCATGCTCACTCTCGCAATAACAACATGATAAAGTAAAGAACTCGCTTCAACGTTTAATATAGTTTCCATTTATTTAGTTCGTACGATTGCACACACACACATGATCTATATATATATATATATATATATATATATATATGTGTGTGTTCATAATATAGGTGTATATGTGTATAATACTCATTTATATGTAGGTACATAAATGACGTTTCGGTATTAGTACATGACGTCAGTCATGAGTTGTCAAACTGAAAGACAATGTCACACACTCACTTTTGACGTCATAGATTTTTACCGAAAGATTGCCCTCCCACACACATCTAAATATGTACCTATATATATATATATGTGTGTGTGTGTGTGTGTGTATTCATATTAAGTAATAGGGATCAAAATAATCCTGGTAGTTATCTTGGCTGTGGCATAACTACACGTTTCTGCCCCTCCAAAACTTTGGATGGTCATAACTTTCAGAAAAATGGATATTTTTTAATGAAATTTTCTACGAATATGTGTTATATCATGTACATTCTGAATATACAAAACTTTTGGGGAAAGTATTTTAGGAGGCGTGGGGTGGGAAATTTCGGAAAATTTCCCGGAGTCCACTTCAATTCGTCTTAACTTTCAAGAAAATGAATATTTTTTAATGAAATTCTCTACAAACATACCCCGGACTATGTAGATTCCGAAGACATAGGAATTTTGTGGGAAAACAATTGGGGGTTATTTTTGAGAACTGTTTCCCACTGGGGGGGTGTTTCGGAACAAGTC
>NC_068981.1:79746639-79749497 GCF_001194135.2 Octopus bimaculoides | reverse complement strand
TTCTGTACCACTTTGTTTCTAACCAGACTATATGCAAATGGGAGGCGCAATGGCCCAGTGGTTAGGGCAGCAGACTCGCAGTCATAGGATTGCGGTTTCGATTCCCAGACCGGGCGTTGTAAGTGTTTATTGAGCGAAAACACCTAAAGCTCCACGAGGCTCCGGCAGGGGATGGTGGCGAACCCTGCTGTACTCTTTCACCACAACTTTCTCTCACTCTTACTTCCTGTTTCTGTTGTACCTGTAATTCAAAGGGTCAGCCTTGTCACACTGTGTCACGCTGAATATCCCTGAGAACTACGTTAAGGGTACTCGTGTCTGTGGCGTGCTCAGCCACTTGCACGTTAATTTCACGAGCAGGCTGTTCCGTTGATCGGATCAACTGGAACCCTCGATGTCGTAAGCGATGGAGTGCCAACAACAATATATATATGTATGTTATGTATGTATATTTTTTAATTGGGAGAAGGCAATCCATGGTCCATGGCCCTATTCACATACACAACCCACCCATGCTCACCACTGATATTTCCTCCCACTCTCCATTCTCCCACATGTGTCCACTTTCCTACTGCACACAATATGCCTCTGTTAAATCACTTTCCCTCCCACTTTCTAACTCCTATGCTCCTTTCAAAATCTTGTGAACTCACCTACCTATCTACCCTTTCCAATCTCTGGTCCATTTCACTATACACACCGCCTTGTAACTTGGGTGTATGGTCCCCCGGTTCCTACCCCACTGTCACATCTTCACCATCTTTCTCTCCTCTCTCTCTTCCCCATCTGAGGTAGCCATGACTGAAACAAGTAAAAGAAATCAAAAGAAATTAAAAGAAATACATACACACACATATGTACATGTGACTGACACACTGAGCTGTGGCTACAAACGATGACATATATGAGTTTGTGTGTCTGTATACATATAAAATATACACACACATACATGTATATATTTACACGCACACACACACATACACGTGTGTGTGTGTATATGTATATATACACTGTGTAATAATGACAACCATTTTATTACTATTAAGACATTCAAGTGAGATCTTTGCCAGTGCCGTTGGACTGGCTCCTGTGCAGGTGGCACGTAAAATACACCATTTCGAGTGTGGCCGTTGCCAGTACTGCCTGACTGGCCTTCGTGCCGCTGGCATGTAAAAGCACCCACAACACTCGGAGTGGTTGGCGTTAGGAAGGGTATCCAGCTGTAGAAACTCTGCCAAATCAGATTGGAGCCTGGTGTAGCCACCTGGTTCACCAGTCCTCAGTCAAATCGTCCAACCCATGCTAGCATGGAAAGCGGACGTTAAACGATGATGATGATGATGATGACACTGTCAAGATAAGGAGACAAATATACACACTCACATGTACATGCATACATATAAACAAACTTTGAAGTGTCCAGTGAGTTGGTATTTTACAGAAAGTAAATGAAGTCTTGAACACTGAATAGCAGGGAAAACAGTTTAGTGAAAAGTGGCCAGCGAGTTGCTTCAGAGAATCAAATCCTATACCTTCCACAAGTGCTCAGTACCATTAAGCTAAGTGACCTCTGACAACAAATAATGTCTTTTATAATCCTTTCTACTATAGGCACAAGGCCTGAAATATGAGGGAGGAGGATAGTTGATTACATTGGCCTCAGTGCTCAACTGGTATCTATTTTCTCAACCCAGTAAGGATGAAAGGCAAAGTCGACCTTGGCAGAATTTGAACTCAGAATGTGAAGACAGATGAAATACCACTAAGCATTTCACCCAGTGTGCTAATGATTTTGCCAGCTCACTACCTTAATACTGTCTTTTATAATGCTAAATAATAGCTTTTGGAATGTAAGACCATTTTTATAAAATAACACTATCTCTTTTTCTAGTGCCATTCTAATCATGCTTTACCCATCTATATATTGCGTGGGGAGTGGGGTTAACCTTAAATCTTCTATTCTGTCCACTGTCCCTCTTTTCACTCTGTGATTCAGTTTCACAAATACCTGAAACATCTCTCTCGCTCTCTCCCCTTTTTATTACTCGTTTCCCTAATACAGCCTGTTAATTTCTCCACTAATATCCTCTGCCAAAAGTAAACCTGTTTCTCACATCATACTTCTTAGACCCTTGCCTAAAGTCTGCACCCAATTTTTCTTATTCTCACTTTCTGTCTGACATGGAAACTCTTAGATAGGGTATCTAGCCATGGAAACCATATGAAAACTGAAAATTAGAGCATGATAGTATCCTATCAGACTGTTCAGTCCATGCCAGCATGTAATAGAGATATAAAATTATGATGGTGATTAAATGAATGAATGTATATATGTATGTATGTATGTATACATAATTGTGTATTTACACATGTGTTTATCTACATACATATACAATTATATGTATACATATATAAATTCGTGTGTGTGTGTGTGTATATACAGAAATACATACACTCATGCATACACAATAACATCGTCATCTTCATTTCAAAATTTGTTCTTCCAAGTTTGTATTTGTATTGGCCAACTGAAACTTTATATACTCTCTCTCACTCTCTCTATATATGTGTGTATGCATGTAAAAATATGCATATGTGTGTGTGTGTGTATATATATATATATATATATATATATATATATATATATACACACACATCTTATAAACAAACACCTTCCATGCTGCAATTGTTTATATATATAAACAATTGCAGCATGGAAGGTGTTTATAAGCCATTTAAGAAACACACAAAAACTGTTAGATTCACTTCAACATTTAAATTTAATTTGCGAAAATATTTTCGTCGCTTTGAGACCATGACCTGTTCACTGACAAAATTCCGTGCTGAGTCACTATCAC
>NC_068981.1:79743164-79745258 GCF_001194135.2 Octopus bimaculoides | reverse complement strand
AAATATGCATATGTGTGTGTGTGTGTATATATATATATATATATATATATATATATATATATGCGTGTGTGTGTGTGTGTGTGTGTGATACAGATGTATTTATATAGCTCAGTATATAAAGAATATATAAACACATTATATATATATATATATCTGTATACATATTTGTATGTGTCATTCATAAGGAATTAAGCTGAGTCATCAATCATACACACTCACACCACACTAAGTCAGAGTTGGGTCAGAAATCAATTCATTGTATTACACAAAGGCAAATTATTTAGTTATATGCTATCACTATATTTTCTGTACTGCAACATAATCTTCGTTTCTGTGTATTGCTGAAAAAAATAACTATATTTCAATCAAACACATAGAATTGTTTGGATCTCAGTATTATGGTATTGCATTGCAGGCTATTCACTGCACCAAAATCACAATCAGCTAGCAACATGTCACCTCTCTGCTGTTAAAAATTGTTTTGGTAGCAATGAACAAAAAAAAAAAAAAAAAAAAAAAAAAAAAAAAAAAAAAGGGAAGAAAGAAAGAAAGAAAGAATGAAAATATGTTTCCTGTGATAGTTTCTCTACTTGGACGTAACACAGTTCACTGAGTATAATTATGTTGTTGACTGTATTAGGATCAGAGAGAGAGAGAGAGAGACTGGTAGCTGACACTTCTATGCATTACCAAAAACTCACCAGCAATGAAACCCGCTGGAAAATGTCATGTTATGTTAAAGTTCTTCTCTCAACACTTGTAGTCGTTTACTGCAGGTGTTTAATCCTTTAACATTTGGATTACTCTGTCCAATGCAAAGCTTATTTATTTACATTGTTTAGAATTATTCATGCATTATCTTGTAACTGAGATTTTGATAGTGTGGCTGTTTAGTTTTTTAGAATGACATTGTTGGGTAGGTGTAAGAAGCAGGATCTGGCCAGTTTCTACCTAAAACAGGTAGAATATCTTGACCAGATATTGCTGGTCGAAATGTTAAGGGGTTAATCTATATACCCCAATTCTAAATTTGAATATACGAATACTTGTAAACAGATCTGTGTGTGTATGTGTGCATGTGCATGTGTGTGCGCGCGCACATGTGTGTGTGTATTTGTATAGAGCAGTGGTTCCCAGTCATTTTTTACCTATGATCCCTTTAGATAACTATTTTAGTCGGGTGAACCCTTGTAGCCATTTGATGTTTTAAAATTCCTACTATATTTTTATAATGAAATATCATTAGGAATTGTATCAAAAGAAATTGTCGAAATATTTTGTCTTGTAGAAGTATAACCAATTTATGGCAGATATATTTTAACAACATCTTATAGACCCCTGTTGAGAACCAAAGATGTAGAGTTTTCAAGACCCACGGACACAACCACACATCCTCTGAATAATAGTTTAAAAGAATATTATGGAATGTATGAAAGTTTGAGAAGTTCCGGTCTGGTGACTTTACTCTTGAAAATCAGCCCTGTGGTAGACCTGAGACCGAGGTGGATAATGATGAGCTGAAAACTGTAGTGGAAGTGGATACATCTCAAACTATGCATGAGTTAGCAGTAAGGCTTGATGTTTTGATTCCAACTGTATTGGACCATCTGAAACAAATCGGCATGGTAAAGAAGCTGGACAAGTGGGTACCACACAAACTGAATGAACATCAAATGACATGTCGTCTTGAAACTTGCTGTTCTTTGCTGTCACAGCATAAACACTAAGCATTTTTGCATTGTATTGTTATGTGTGATGAAAAATGGTTTCTTTTCAACAATAGCAAGCATTCTGCATGATGGTTGGATAGAGATGAAGTGCCAAAACACAATCCAAAAGAGAATATTCACCAAAATAGCTAATGGTGTCTGTTTTGTGGTCCAGCGATGGTGTCATCCTCTACAGCTTCATGAGACCTGGTAAGTCAATTACAGCAGATGTATACATCAACCAATTGGATGAAATGATGAGTGAACTTGCAATTAAACAACCAAGATTGGTCAATAGAGACAGGCCAGTTCTCTTGCAAGACATTGCTTGACCACATGTTGCACAAAGAATGCTACTCAATTTACAGGAACTGAACTTGGAAAT
>NC_068981.1:79733846-79742794 GCF_001194135.2 Octopus bimaculoides | reverse complement strand
ATATATATATATATATATATATAAATATAAAAGGTAAGCAGAGTTAGTGGTTGTAGTAACTGACCAAGGGATAAAAATATCCGTATTTTCTATCGTTATCAATTACCTGTGCTATCCCTGGGTATGGGTATGCAGGCACACTATGCTCATAGGTTACAGGTAACAACAGAATAAACAAAAGTTTATCAGGAATCAAATTTAAATAATCAGAAAATGGAGAAAATTTTTGATCAGCAAACAAACAAATTGGACCACATCGATAGATTATTTTTTTAATAAAAAACATGACCTAACATTTCTGTGACATAGCATTTCTTACGGCCGTTTTTGTTTCCAATATTAGTTGGTGCTTACAAAAGAATTTTGAATATAATATTTGTCATCTTCATAACACATTCGATCTAGTACATGGAGTTTCATGAGAGTGAATACATATGCGTACAATGTATTCACTCTCATGAAACTCCATGTACTAGATCGAATGTGTTATGAAGATGACAAATATTATTTTCAAAATTCTTTTGTAAGCACCGACTTATATTGGAAGCAGAAATAACTGTAAGAAATGTTATGTCATGTTTTGTATTAAAAAATAATCTACCGATGTTTGTTTGTTGATGAAAAGTTTTCTTCATTTTCTGATTATTTAAATTATATACATATATATATGCATTTATATATGTATATATGTGTGTGTATATATATATCAAGCATGTGTCATCAGTAATTATTCAGGGTAGGCAGTTGGTGACGTTTATGCAGTAAAACACACTTAAAAAATAAGTGAAACACAAGTGAGTGGCTGAGTTGGAGGCATGTTTACTTCTGCCTTTATAGTGCGTAAAGGAAACATTGTAGGAATATACATAGCATGTGTACTACAGCAGTACTATGCATAGCTTTAATGCTGAGATTGAAAGGCAGGGGCAAATTATGCTTACTTAATCTACAAAAAAATAAAATACTTTGCATTTTATGCATAGTAATTAGAGTAACCTTCATAATTTTATTGACTTAGGTGCATACTTTGCCATAAAAGGAAAATGTTACTATCGATCTATTTTATTCAGGGTGGCGACACACACACACACACACACACACACACCAACACACACACACATATAAATGTAATGATTGTTACTTCAATGTAGTTGTTCCATACAGAACACTGTTACTACTCTTTTTAACCCCAGGGGGACATCTCCTCCAGCTGGTTAGTGACACACTATTTGTGTCTGTTATATTGCAAGCCAGGACTAACAGCTGCCATGTCTAGCAGACAGGTATAACCAGTACCAATGAAAGGTTATACCGAGAAACCAGCTGATCTATTGGTTCCTGTCAAGTGTTAGATGGGAGTTGTTCGCTCCCTTGTTTGCAATATAACAAACACAAATAGTGTCCAGCTGGAGGAGATGTCCTCCTGGGGTTAAAAAGAGTAGTAACAGTGTTCTGTATGAAGCAACCATGTTGAAGAGGTATCAACCATTACTTTTTCATAGAGTTACTACTTGCATCTCGTATAGAGATTTTAGAATTAGCTACTTTGCTGAATGTAAGATCAGGTGAAGTGAAGAGTGTTAGCATTGTCTTAAACCCTTTTGATATCAATATACCTAAGACTGCCTTTGGTTCTATGGTACAAATGTGTTGTTTCGAAAGGTCTAAATGAAAACCTCACATAAAAGTTTCATGTTAATTTATGTCTCAAACATTAGATTAATAATGACAAAGTTATTTTACTAAATTTGTCATCATTTTTAGAATTAATTGAAACAAAGGCTGTATATTTCAACAGAAATATGGTAAACAAAAGGGATTAGGCAATTTATCCAAAAAAGAGTGAATTGATGTGATTGTATTTATATTAGTAATTAATAAATCTGGGCAAGACTGAGTACAGTTGTTAGTGTGTGTGTGATGTGTTATATAGACACACATAACTTTTAATTGTGTCAGTTAAATTAAAAATGATATCTGCAGGCATGGCTGTGTTTTTAACAGGCTTGCTTTCCAACCATGTGGTCTCATGTTCAGGCCTACTGTATGGCACCTTGGATAAGTGTGTTCTACATTAGTCCTCAGTCTGACTAAAACGTTGTGACTGGATTTGTTGTATGGAAACTGAAAGAAACCCATTCTAATGGCTATGTTTCCACCCTCTCTCCCAGCTGAGAGACCTTTGTCTTACAGGTGCCAGTGCCACGTAATATGCACTCATGCCAGTGCCATGTAAAATGCATTTGTGCAAGTACCACATTAAATGCACTCATGCCAGTACCGCATTAAATGCAATTGTACTCGTGCCACATTAAATGCACTCATGCTGGTGCCATATAAAAGCACCCGTATTAGTAGCATGTAAAAAGAACCCAGCATACTCTGTAAAGTGGCTGGCATTAGGAAGGCCATCTAGCCATAGAAACTATGCCAAAACATCCAATTGGAGCCTGGACAACTCTCTAGCTGGCTCCTGTCAAACCATGCAACCCATACAAGCATGGAAGACAGACGTTAGATGATGATGATGATATATATATATGTGTGTGTGTGTGTGTATGTATATATGTGTATGTGTACCCTTCTCTTGACATCACGGTTGTAAATGTGCATCACTTTCATACAAGTGATGTTGTTTGTTCATTTTCAGTCTTGTGTGCAAAGCAGGACTGGCCACTGGAAATACTACTTGGCTTGAAATCTGGGGAGGGTTGGCAACAGGAAGGGCCTCTAACCATAGAAAATGTGCTTCAACAAATGTTTTTCATGAAAGACTGGAAAGGAAGAACGTTGTTTATACATATGATGGTGAGGCTCATTTTATAACCATTGATAACTAGCAAGGTTACCCCTCCCCCACACACACATAGCATTACCTATGATGCTGTTAATTGGGACTAGACCCATGAGCTTACAGTTGGATAGCAAGCTTCTCAACCACACAGTCACATCTGTGACTGTGTGTGTGTGTGTAAATACACACATGTAGAGAGAGATACAAATAGGCAAACAGACACTCATTCGCATGAACACACTTATGTACATGCATACATTCATAATATAATATAATATGATATATATGTGTGTGTAGAAAGAGAGATAAGCAGATTGATATATATGCAAGAAGGACAGATATGTTGAAAAATGGAACTGTGACAGAGATGTTGGAATGTAGTAATTCCAATAATTTTGTCATCCATCGTTATGCAAGCATCTTCTCCAATTCAGTTGCACTCCCCTCACCACCTCCACATTTTGCTTGGGTGTCAAATGACTCAGTGTGTGTGTGTGTGTGTTTGATGGATTAGATAACTGAAGCATCATCACTTTGGAATGGTCTGCTTGTTTAGAGACAAGATTATCTGGCAGACTAAGTTTTCCTTTAGACATTACTTCTATTCCAGAGAATGAATAAACAAACCCTAATAAAATGTTAAAACCCCAAAATAATTTTGCAGTTAAAATATGATTTCACACATGAAATATGTATACTTGCATGCATGCATGCGTACATACATACATACACACATACATATATGTATGCATGTATGTATGTTTTTTCTTCTACTCTTTCTCTCTCTCCCTTATTTATTTGTATTTTTTCGCATTTCTTGCTAATGGAGAAAACACTGGTTTTTAGCTTAGAAACAAAGCTTTTTCGCTGAAATTTAGACATCAGCAGAGTAGTCACATTTGCATATGTGTAGATGTATATGTGTGTGTATGAATATATACATGAGTGTTTGTTTGAATGGTATGAATGTATGTATGTTAACGTGTGCATGTAGTGTAAATATCAGAAATACTTGCAGAAATATTTGGCAGTGTTTCATTATTTATATATTATGTATACATTTTTTGTGGTTGAACTGACAAATAGCATTGGTGTTGCACTTGTCCTGACATCTTACAGTTTGAGTCTGTATGTAATAATGCTTATACATGTATAAGGGTTGAAGTGGGGATGGGTTACATTGCTATTTATGAGTGCAAAATCATCTTATACGTATTGAGCTAAGTTTAGTACTGTTTATGTTCATGTGTGTGTAGATTGTGTATGTGTGTACTCTATCTGTGAGTGTGTGTAATTATGTGCGTATGTGAATGTGCATGTATATGTACACTTATGTATTTATATTTACTGCCTCAGCATGGCCACAATCCAAAGACTGAAAAAAGTAAAAGATAAAAGATTTGTGTATATATATAACTAACTAGTTATTTGTCTATATATCTGTTTATATAAATATATATACACTATATATATGTGCGTGTGTGTATATATATATATGTCTGTCTCTATCTATCTATCTGTATATATATATACATATATATATATATATATACATATATATATATATACATATATATATATATATATATACATATATATATATATATATATATATATATATATATATATATATATATATATATATATATAGTAATATGAATACATGTATATATCCTTTATCTTTTACTTGTTTCAGTCATTTTACTATGGCCATGCTGGAGTACCCCTTTGAAATTTTTTAAGCCAAACTTATTGACCCCAGTACTTATGCTTTCTTTTAAAAACCTGGCACTTACTCTGTTGGTGTCATTTGCTGAACTGCTACCTTGCAGGGGTGTAAACACACCAGCCCTGGTTTCCACAATGTTGGTGGGGAGGACAAACACAGACACAAAGACACACACACATATATATATGATGGATTTCTTTCATTTTACTATCTACCAAACCCACTCAAAAGGCTTTGGTTGACCCAAGGTACCATGCAGTGAGACTGAACCATGTGGTTAGGAAGCAAGCTTCTTGCCACATAGCCACAACTGCACATATATATATGCATGTTTAAATTTAACTTAATTGAAAGCTAAGTTGGGAGATAAATTAAAATGTAAACACATTCATTCTATGCTTTAGATATGTGGAAAAAAGACTAAAGAGAGTCACCTGATGAATTGTTTCATGCTTTATTAACTATTTCTTAGATAAGACATATCCAGTTTCCTTCCCTAATCAGCTACTATATAAAGCAGTTGTAAATTAGGCTACCACTGTAAAAGATAGCTTAATTTACATATTTACGTATATATGCATATATATATATATAGACTTGACACCGTTCAGAATTCGGTGTATACTCAAAGCAATGACTAGTATTATTACGAAACCGGTATGCTTGTAAATCTCTTTAATAACTCACAATAATGACTTTTATTACCTTTATTCCTACCTCAGTTCATCTAACTGTATATAGATATCGTTACTTTTCATAAAAAGCCTTACCTTCTTTTTGATTTCCAATGTGCATTTTCTCTTATTTTTCTGCTTACTTTCCCCTTACATTTCCACGGATAGTTTCTATTTTGTTTTTTTAACATATTTCTATTACACACACACACACACACACACACATATATATGTTTGTATGTATGTATATATGCAGGTCTTTGTCCATGTCTGCTTTTGGCTCCATCAGTGTGGTCTTCAGGAATGTGGAGCAGTATCTTTGGCACCAATTTGGCTGCAGGAATTTCTGGAAGAATGTCAAGTTGCATATCAAGACCACCCTAGGGTTGTCTGATGTATTCCTGTTATGTAATTCATCAACATCAGTGGAACAGTGTTAGTAGGAGATAGACAAAACAGAGTACAGAGATTTGCAGCCATTGTAAATCAAAGTAGGTATAAGACAAAAATGGTTAAGAAACACAACCAAACACATACCATCTCCTGACCACTTGTATTTTCTTTCCATTACCGATATTATCTCTTACTATTAGTTCTTAAATAAAACATTTTAATATATCCATCTAAGAACATCAATTCTTTTGGATTCTCCACTTACCTACCTTTTCTAACAGATACCTTTGACCTAGAGATGTTCAAATTGAATATCAGCCATATTAATCTTACAGGCCTGGTAAAGGCCATAAGATTCTGAGAATAACATTTAAAAAATTGTTAATAGGCGCAGGAGTGGCTGTGTGATAAGTAGCTTGCTTACCAACCACATGGTTCTGGGTTCAGTCCCACTGCGTGGCACCTTGGGCAAGTGTCTTCTATTATAGCCTCGAGCTGACCAAAGCCTTGTGAGTGGATTTGGTAGACAGAAACTGAAAGAAGCCCGTCGCATATATGTATATGTATATATATATATATGTGTGTGTGTGTATATGTTTGTGTGTTTGTGTTTGTCCGCCCAACATCGCTTGACAACCGATGCTGGTGTTTACGTCCCCGTAATCTAGCGGTTCGGCAAAAAGAGACCGATAGAATAAGTACTAGGCTTCCAAAGAATATGTCCTGGGGTTGATTTGCTCAACTAAAGGCGGTGCTCCAGCATGGCCGCAGTCAAATGACTGAAACAAGTAAAAGAGTAATCTGTTGTGACAAAAAGATTTTACTGAGATTTAGTGTGAAATGAATAAACTTAACATATAGTGTGCATAGCTAATAAATTTGGACTTTTTATTTGCCATGTGTATCGTTGTTTAGCTGGTTGGTAGAAAATTAGACTTCAAAAAGAGGCCTGAGAGAATTAAGCACATCAGAATTGTTTACTTTCAGTCATAAGGATCAAGTTTTTATAGACTATCATTTCTGTACTGTGAAATTTTAATCACAAACTTCATTTTTAACTCTGGGTAGTACGTACTGAAGACTGTTTTAACGGAATTATATACACCATCAGCCTCAGTGCCGGGACTCTTACAAATCCACGGTATACATAGATCAGTTTTGAGCCTCTAGTCGTGTGGAACCTCTGGGCAACTGTCCAGCATATTTATACTCGAAGATAGTATTGTATACGATAGTTGTTGTTTATCTCCAGAACAACTCAAATCGAGGGATCTGTGATTAAAGATATTCTAGCAGTGACCTTACGTCTCTTCAGGATTAGTGTATTTAGGACTACACTATCCAGTGCCTTGTTCCTTTTCCTGAAGGCTGTAGGGTGGTTCGAGAGATGATTTTGGCTGTTACTTCTAGTTGCTCGATTACATAGAGATTCTTTCATTGACTTGTATGTGATTAGATTATACCGGTAGATAATTAAATATAATTTATTGTTTTTGTCTATCTCACTGAAAAATTGGAAGCCATTAATAAATATTTTATGGCGTAATTTGTTGAATAATGATCAATTTTATCGTCAGTGAACTGTAAAGCAGAAGTGTTTGCTAGACCAATGATGAATTGCAAGTGGGTTAAGAAGAAAGCTATGTGAATGAAACATCACTATTAACAAATTTCTACGTTGAGTCATTGCTTGTTAAAAAGACTGATTAAGATCGATAGAACAAGTACGATTTACACCATAACGTTTCCAGGCTCACGTTCGTTGTACTCTGAGAGAATAGGGTTGTGGAGGGTGATGAAATGTGAGATGGGGAGGTGAGGGCATAAAATGGTTTCAGGTGACAGTGAGGGGTGGTGTTTAGGTCGACTGTGAAAAAGGACATAAGCTTTAATGATGATCCAAAGTAAGCGGTTTAATTAACACTAACTAAATACCTCACCACGACCAGTGAGGTATTAATTAAGTTGGTGTTATGAACAAAAACTGATTCTAATTTGAAGCCATTTCAGTTCATTTATATCCCCCCTCCCCGATAAAAATACGATTGTCACACAATTTCATCTGTTACCCTTTAATTGAGATTCTCTTCTACAGCAACGAATAAATCTAAATAAGATAAAATAAGCAGAGCAACCGCGCATTTTCTACTTTTTATATTTTCTCTTATTTCTCTTTCTTTTTCTTTGTTCTCTCCCACCCTTTATATTATCAACCTCTTGCAATTTTTTCTCATCCTTCCTTTTCTCATTTTTTCATAGCTTTGTTTCACTCTACCTCTCTGCACACACAACACCTTTTCCTTCTCTCGTTTCTTATTCTCCTCCCATATCGTCGATCTCATGTGATACATAGATATTTCCCCCCTTCATCGATTCTAGTCCATTTGTCAATATATTTAATTTTATTTAAAACCTCTATCTTTAAAAAAATCCCTTTCAAAACAAACTGAAAAAAAATATATATATATATATATCGTATCCGTAATTTAAACATAATCCTTATAACAGAACAAAAATTAAACGGCATTTACATTAAAAAATCAGAGTTCGACATTAGGTTTCAATACCTAGATCTTTACCCTTTATGAAGTTTGAAAGTGTTTAGTTACTTTTAAAATCTGCCGGCCAAAGGGTAAAGATCCTTAATCTATATCTGATAAATTTCACCCTTGTTATTAATGATTCATTATATTATAGTTTAAAGATACTGCTCATAATCATATAAAAACTAAAACAAGGAACTATTATTGATAAATAGGATAATTGGTTCATAGAATCAATTACAAGGCCGTATTTTACTACAGCAGTTGTGAAAAGGTGTTAAATTCTTTCTTTTCCGGGGAATAATCAACTCCACTTCATAGGAACTAAGCAGGAAGTGTTCTAGTGAGTGAAAGACGGTGCACCAAGGAACATTTGACCTGTATTTTGCAGATTGTATATTTGATAAAGAGACATGTATGACACGGATAACAATAAAAGATGACGGGTGGAGCAGAAAACGATAATCAGAATCAATATCTCTATCAGACCGATAACTCGTTGAGCTGGCGTTGTGTATGGAATATATATATATATATATATATAGACTTGACACCGTTCAGAATTCGGTGTATACTCAAAGCAATGACTAGTATTATTACGAAACCGGTATGCTTGTAAATCTCTTTAATAACTCACAATAATGACTTTTATTACCTTTATTCCTACCTCAGTTCATCTAATTGTATATATATATCATTACTTTTCATAAAAAGCCTTACCTTCTTTTTGATTTCCAATGTGCATTTTCTCTTATTTTTCTGCTTACTTTCCCCTTACATTTCCACAGGTAGTTTCTATTTTGTTTTTTTAACAT
>NC_068981.1:79730743-79732768 GCF_001194135.2 Octopus bimaculoides | reverse complement strand
CCATTTCGAGCGTGGCCGTTTTCGTGCGGGTGACACGTAAAAGCACCCACTACACTCTCTGAGTGGTTGGCGTTAGGAAGGGCATCCAGCTGTAGAAACTCTGCCAAATCAGACTGGAGCCTGGTGTTGCCATCCGGTTTCACCAGTCCTCAGTCAAATCGTCCAACCCATGCTAGCATGGAAAGCGGACGTTAAACGATGATGATGATGATGATGATATATATATTACAAGTTTAAATCTCTCTCTCTCTCACCCGCTCACTCACTCGCGTAGTTTCTACCTCAGTCAAACTGAGTAGCACCTTGGGCAAGTGTCTTCTGCCATAGTCCCGAGCTGACTAGAGCCTTGTGCGTAGATTTGAGAGACTGAATCTGAAGATAGCCCAATAAACGTGCGCGTGTTTGGAGCTTCCTTCTCAACCGCATAGCTCTGGGTTCCGTCTCACTGTGTGGCACCTTGGATTAATATCTTCTACTATAGCCCCAGGCCAACCAAAGCCTTAGACGGAAACTGAAAGAAGCCAGTCATACGTACATACATCCCTTTTTACTATAGGCACTATGCCTAAGGTTTTGGGGGAGGTTGTTAATCGATTATATCAACCCAAGTATTTTACTGGTACTTATTTTATCGATCCAAAAAGGATGAAATGCGAAGTTGACCTCAACAAAATTTGAACTCAGAATGTAAAGTCAGAAGAAATGCTACTAAGCATTTTTTCCCCAGTGTGCTTATTTTAATGCAGGCAGTGGTAAGCAATGTGTACCAAAAAGGAAAACTGTAACCCTCGTTAAATTGGACTGAGGGTGTTAGAAACACCTACATTGCTAGAAATAAGGCATAAATACTCCAATGCTGCAGCAGTCCAATGACTGGAACAAGGAAAGGATAAAAGGTATGTCTGTGTGTGTGTATATCTCATTGTTTTGGCATTGTATGAGAGTTGTTAAACTAGCATCACCGTCATTCAAGCAATGTCATTCATTTCCAATCTTCTGTGAAAATATGGTCCACTATGGGGAAATATTACCTTGCTTGAAAACAGGTGAGGGCTGGCAGAAGGAAGCGCATCCAGTCGTAGAAAATATGCCACAATGAATATAGTCTGACTCATGCAAGCATAAACAAGTAGACTTTAATTTGGTTATGTATATGTGGCTAGGCACAGCCGCGGCTGTGTGGTAAGAAGTTTGCTTCCCAATCTCATGGTTCTGGGTTCAGTCCCACTGTGTGCCAGTTTGGGCAAGTGTTTTATACTATAGCCTTGGGTTGATCAAAGCCTTGTGAGTGGATTTGGTAGATGGAAACTGAAAGAAGCCCATTGTATATCTATATGTGTGTGTGTGTGTGTCTTTGTCCTCAGTACCTCTTGACAACTGGTACTGGTGTGTTTATGTCCCCATAATTTACCAGTTTAGCAAAAAAAGATCAATAGAATAAGTACCATGCTTAAAAAAAAAGTTCTGGGGTCGATTCATTCAAGTAAACCTCTCAAAGCAGATGAAGAAGGGAGAGAAGTTGAGCCCATGTGGGGCAAAGGAGTGAAGAGAGAAGATTAATTCCTGTTCACGGCAAAAACAGGAGTTCAGATGGCCCCTGTGCAAAGACAATCTGAACACAGACAGGTGTTGTAATGAATGACCAGTAGAGCGAAAATGGCATGAGGTCATTGCCAGTGCCGCTGGACTGACTCCTGTGCAGGTGGCATGTAAAAAACACCATTTGAGCATGGCCATTGCCAGTTCTGCCACGCTGGTCCTCGTTCCGGTGGCACGTAAAAGAACCCACTACACTCTGAGAGTAGTTGGCATTAGGAAGGGCGTCCAGCTGTAGAAACTCTGCCAGATCAGATTGGAGCCTGGTGCAGCCATCTGGTTTGCCCATCCTCAGTCAAAGCGTCCAACCCATGCTAGCATGGAAAGCGGATGTTAAACGATGATGATGATGATGATGATATATATATATGTGTGTATATATATATATATAAAGTTATATATATCAATATATATATAATCATATATATA
>NC_068981.1:79726360-79729816 GCF_001194135.2 Octopus bimaculoides | reverse complement strand
TAAAACTCCAAAATTGATCCACACTCCATCCCACTGTCTAAAAGTGAAAATGAACGGCTATTTTGTCCATTTCTGCATGCGTAGATTTATAGTGAAAGAGGAAAAGGACCACAAATCCTCACCACAAAACTAGATATACTAAAAATAACAGCTAAAAGTCTGGAGAAAATTATGATAATGAATCAAGGGGTTTAGTCGTTACTGCCAAAATTAATTTCCCTTGCATTTTCTCTCTGTTTCGATATTCAATTAAAAGAGAGAATATATTGTTGCCAACAATGTTAAAGCTTTAGTAACTTGATCGATCTGTCATTGAACCAGGATTTTAATTTCAGTTGATACACACTTTGCTGTGTAGATGTGATGCATTCACCGCGACCATCTTCTACCCAGATGTACCAAAGTATTACACCTTGAATAACCATGTTAAGAAGTGGAAGTGGAGAGACCTTTGTGTAACTGTCGAAAGGCATCCACATATAAAAAAAAGTAACATTCTAGGTTGAGTTTATACAGTTGACCCCAAAAACTTCGAATGCTACTGTCTCCAGATGCTCCTCCACAAAGTTTCTGGACCAACGTCATTCAAAGACCTTAAAATATTAAACTCCTTGATTTGCGAAACATTTCGGCAAGCCTGCCAACTATGAGGTCTTCTCAAAGATGGCGGTCACTGGAGTTTAGCTCTTTCTGACACAGCAACAGCATGCACCAACCAAGAAGATTCATTGCCATCATGTTGTACCATTGCGATTTACTGAATCCATTACAACTTTGGGAAAACCACAAAGACAGCCTATCTGATGACATACTTCATGAAGCTTGATCGTTGCATGGGCCAAGTGTCTCCTTCTTGGATGTTATATACACTGAAGAATTACGGCATTTAAAAGACATGCTTAATTCCATTGGGAGCAAAAGCTTATCCTACTATGGCCTTCCAACACCATCAGCTGAACATCAGGGCCTTTCAAGAGAAGTCATTCGAGAAAGAGCATACGATTTGGATGCCCTGAAAAGGTAACTTGATGAAAGTGAACCATTATTGCAAGCTGAGCAAAGGTCTGTTTACAATGAAATAGTAGTGTCTACCTTGCAAGGAGACGGACATATTTTCTTCATTGATGCACCAGGAGGAATGGGGAAAACGTTCCTACTTAACCTACTTTTGTTAAAAATAAGGCAATTGGGAAACATAGCGATTGCTGTTGCATCATCAGAGATAGCAGCAACTTTGTTAACAGCTGGATGAACAGCTCACTCAACATTCAAATTACCTTTCACTTTGACTTCAACAAATGCTCAAATGTGCAATATTTCGAAACGATCACCGACAGCGGAAGTTTTGCTCCAAACTACACTTATTGTCTGGGATGAATGCACAATGGCATACCGTGGTGTACTAGAAGCCCTAGATAGGTCACTAAGTGATATTAGAAACAATACTGCCATTATGGGGCTTAACTGTTGTCCTTGCAGGGGATTTCTGTCAAATATTACTAGTCATACCATGGGCTATGCAAACTGATGAGATCTATGCTTGAACTGGTAATTTAGTACCTCACTGATCCTGGTTGGACTATCTGTGAGGGAGCCATCCTTTTCAAAGAGGTGTCCTATCTTGCAGCATACTGAGGCTGTTTCTTTCGCGTAATGAAAGAAGGCTTTTGTGTTTGACTTAATGTTTTTTATAATCCAGGCTTTTTTGTCTGCTCTCTCCTCACGTAAAATTGTTGTAGACTCTTTTCAATCTCCACCAGTGTTGTTTTTAGGCGGGATCTTTCTCTACTTTTGGGATGTTGGTTGAGTCAATTTGAAACCTTCATCTGTCGTTTCATGAGGATCTTCCTCTTCCTTGGAATCTTGTTTCTATTTGTTTTGGCCTTGTGCTCTGGGACATATTTCTGGCATATGGCTTGCACAACAGACATGAAATATTCTAGTCTCATGCCAATGTCTGGTGTGGAGAGACATTTTGGCCAGTCCTGTCTGAGGATCTCTTTTTGGACTGATTTCTAGTCTGCTTTTTGGAAGTTCAGATGGAAAAGATTTCAGGTGCTTCCTCTAGGCTGTATGTCTCTGGCTACTTTCGGCCTAAACATAGTCAGCTCTGTTATGTTGTGATCCGAGACTAATGTTGGCGTCACTTTCATATCCTGCATAATGTCCATATTGTTCATGAAGCAGAGATCCAAAATGCTATTCGCCCTAGTTGGTCTGAGTACAACTTGCTCCATGAATAGGACAATGATGAGGTTGAGTAGGGACTCCACATGTGCTTGTTTGCAATGAGTCATTGATGAGAGCATGAGGCCTTTGGGCCATTTAACGTCGGGGAAGTTGAAATCACCCATAAGAAATGTGCTCACTTGGTGTTCCAGTTTCATGAGGATTCCTTTAATTCTTGTGAGGCAATCTTCAAACTTGCCTATGTGGTTTGGAGCATTCAGTGGGCAATATGTATTGCATATGACTATATTGTGTTGTCTTATGTATACAGTTAAAGTGTCACATACTGAATTTGAGTATGACAGTAAGACCTGGTGTGTGAGGTCATCAGGGATGTATACAGCAGCTTCACCATGGCTCTTTTCCCTTCTGTCTGTTCGCAGTATGGCATATTTTGGTATGTGTACTTTTGCATCCTCTATATCAGGGCTGAGGTGAGTTTCCACAAGTACTATGCATAGGGCTTGATTGCATGCAGCAAGGTCTCTCAGGAAAGAAATTTTATTGTGATACAACAGGCCCCCAATATTTAATAAAAATATTAGTGTGACAACTGTGCAGGTATTAGGGGAGGCCATCCTGTGTCTGTTGACTGTGGTGGTAAGGTTCCTTGTTTGTGCTTAGTGTAGCCAGGTCAGCTGCTGCACAATCCTTTGTGCCATGAACAAAAAAGACTCTTGCTCAGCTGCTGCCTTGAACATAACCTCTGAAGAGTGCACTTCTTTTGTATATTTTTTCTTTGGAGATGATTGTTGTCTTTCCTCAGGGAAGTTTTTCTCCTTAAGGCCGCTGTAGTTTTGGGAGGGTCTCGGGTGAGCAGATCGGCAGTTTTTGCCGTCTTCCCTATGCCAACATTTGCTTTGCAGGTAAAATCTGCAGGTCCTTCATTGCCTTATATATATATACCGGAGTAAGCACATAAATGTGCAACAAGGTGGAAAAAAGAGTACCCAAATACCAGAGGTAGAGTAATATTCTTTATTTAAAAGCAGCAGAAATATAACAAAAAACTGTTACTCGGAGTTTCATGTTCCCGTTCATCAGACAGTTTTGTTACGGGGTTGTGTTTACATCCCTGTAACTTAGTGGTTCAGCAAAAGAGAACGATAGAATAAGTACTAGGCTTTCAAAGAATAAGTCCTGGGGTCGATTTGTTTGATTAAAGATGGTGCTCCAGCATGGTTGGGGACAAATGACTGAAGCAAATAAAAGAATAAAGGAATATAT
>NC_068981.1:79722733-79725767 GCF_001194135.2 Octopus bimaculoides | reverse complement strand
TGTGTGTGTGTGTGTGTGTGTGTGTGTGTGTGTATGGTGCATGTGTAGAAAGGGAAGCCTCCACTTCAAATAGCTTTGTAAATTCAGGTGTGTATGTATGTATGTATAACTGTCTGTCTATATGTGTGTATGTATCTTTAGATTTTAGTTGACGTATCACACACAGTTACACACACACAGTTACACACACACAGTTACACACACACAGTTACACACACACAGTTACACACACACAGTTACACACACACAGTTACACACACACTTTTCTGTCTGTCTTTTTTTCTCTCTCTTGGTTTAATCCTCTTCATGTCAAAATTTACATAAATATTTATCATATTCATAGATATGGATGTGGCTGTATGGTAAAGAAGCTTTCTTTCTTAAAAGAAGCTTTCTTTCTTAAAGAAGCTTTCTTTCAGTCCTACTGCATGCACCTTGAGCAATTGTCTTCTTTCTATAGCCCCAGGCTGACCAACACCTTGTGTGTAGATTGCTAGGTAGAAAACTTAAAGAAACTCATCATGTGTGCGTGTGTGTTTGTGTGTGTGTGTGTGTGTCTGTGTGTGTGCGTGTTTGTGCATGTATCTATGCTTTGACTTCACATGATGGTTGTCGGTAAGTGTCACTATCCTATAAGTGATGCTGTTCATTTCCAGTTTTCCATAAAACATATGTCAGCCATGGGATAATATTGATTTCAAATTTTGGCACAAGGCAGGGGCTGGGCTGGGGTGAGGGAATCGATTATATTGATTCCAGTGTTCAGTTAGTACTTCTTTTATCAATCGCGAAAGGATGAACAGTAAACTCAACCTTGGCCAGAATTTGAACTCAGAACTTGAAGACAGACGAAGCGCTGCTAAGCATTTTGGTTCCCAGTGTGCTAACGATTCTACCAGCTCACCACCTTAGTTATGAGGAAATATTACCATGCTTGGAAACGTGAGGATTAGTAATAGAAAGGACATCTGATCATCTGGTCATAGAAAATCTGCCTCAATAAATTCTGTCTGACCCATGCAAGCATGGAAAAGCAGACTTTAGTACAACGATGATGATTCACTACAGCTTATTTTGAGTCATTGCCTTGGTTATATTTAAGCTCATTCATTCAATGCTGCACCTTTTCTTTGCCTGCTACATATCTAGATGTTGCTTTTATTATTATAATTTTTCTTGTTCTTTCTCTAATTGTTTGGTCGTCAGGTGTCCACTCAGGAGTAGTGACACCATTTCTTGTTATCTTCTAAATTTTTCCACCAAGCAATTACATCATTTATGACTGACTCATTGGTACCTGAGATTGAAACTCACCTCTGTAGCTCTATCAATACCTTTCAGTATGATTTAATACCAAAAAGTAAATGAATATTTATCTACAAAATCTGTCAGAAGTTATCATTCAACCATGACACAGTTTCAGCTGTAACTTAATGTTAGCATTGTTTATTGTTTATAATCCGAAGTACAGCAGTTTCAATATTTAGGTAACTCTAGAATAAAGAGCTTCGCACCTGGCAACAAGTGTGATCAGGCAGCAGTGTGTAGTAGCGGAACAAAGAAAAGAAAAGGACTAAGAAAGAATAATCTTTTTGTCCAGTTACCAAGTTGTAAAAAAAAAAAAAATGAGAGCAGGGAGTGTCCATTGTATAGTAGGTAGTAATAGTAAACATTCTGTGTTTCTTGGTCTAGTAAGTTATACTATAAACAAATAATAATAATTATAAATATTTCATAAAGTTATTATTTTTATTATTATTATTATTAATGATAAGAAGAAGACAATGAAGATGAAAAAAACATTGTTGATTTGAAAATACCTAAATCTCTTAAAAACTCTTTCAAAATTGAAATATTACAAATTTATCAGTCTTACTTCTCAAAATCTGGTCTCCTTTCTTCCTTTCCCTATAATATATCAGTGCTGATCATAAATAATACCTATATTAAAACATCCAACTTGCTGTTACTTGAAGTTTCTAAAAGAGACTTCGGACAGCAGCTCATATAAGACAAAGCAACAACACGGTAAATAATAATGATAATAATTATAGTAGTAGTAGTAGTAGTAGTAGTAGTGGTGGTAGTAGTAGTAACAATAATAATAATAATAAAACAATGATAACAACAGTGTTGCTTGTTTTATTCATTTTGCATACTTGTATCACTGAACTATCTTCTACTTTTTATTTTTCTGTCTAGCAATGGCAAGAGGTGGATTTCATGTAGAATTTGGAATTAATGAAACACTTCTTACTCAATATCTTGAAAAGAATGACTACATTTCAGCTGAAAGAATTATCAGGGAAACTGCAAACCCATCTTACTTGGATGAAGGTAGGAAAGATTAATTTCTTGTAGCTAAAAAATAAAAAATAAAAAGGTTATAACAACACCAACAACTAAAATCGAGTCCATAAACATAAATATTTCCTATTGAAGAAATAGTCTATAGTTTAAAAATGTTGTAGGTTAAGTTTATTAGTATATATTTAGAACAGATATTATGATCTATACAATAAAAGTATAATTTTTTGTACATAGCTTTAAAAAGCATGACATATATTTAAAGAATGTTGTATTAAATATCCTTGGACTACAAACATCTTGAGACAGAAACTCACACATGTCTGTACTGTATATATATATATATATGTTAGTATTTCACTTAGGCATAGTGGTATTAATAGCCTGGTACATATGCTTCAGAAAAAGACTCAGTTGAGTACAGAGCAATAATAAGAAACAGAGTAAATGAAAATAATATATTTAAGTATATATATAATATATATATTTATATATACATACATATACACTCATATATGTATGCATGTATGTCTATATGTATATATATATATGTGTGTGTGTGTATATATATATATATATATATATATATTTGACTGAGGACTGGCAACAAAGAAGGTTGGTGCAGCCTTCTGGCTTGCCAGTCCTCAGTCAAATTGTCCAACCCATGCTAGCATGGAAAGCGGACGTTAAACGATGATGATGATGATGATGATGATATATATATATA
>NC_068981.1:79719141-79722542 GCF_001194135.2 Octopus bimaculoides | reverse complement strand
ATATACAGGCATAGGCATGGCTGTGTAGTAAGAATTTTGCTTTGAAACCATATAGTTCTGGGTTCAGTCTCACTGTGTGGCACCTTGGCCAAGTGTCGTGGGTTGACCAAAGCCTTTTGATTGGATCTGGTAGATGGAAACTGAAAGAAGCCTGTCATATATATATGTATGTGTGTAGACATTCGTATATATGTATATATGAGGCATTTATTCTAAAGCCAGATTTCCTTGCTGTCACCAACAAGGTAATATTTCCCCATGGTCAGATATGTTTTTTGCAGAAGTCTGGAAGTGAACAGCCTCACTTGTATGACAATGATGATGTTTATTCACATATACACACACATGCATACATCTACATACATACATTTATACTCACTCATACACACACACACACATGTATATATGTATATACATATATGACAGAGTTCTTTCGGTTTCCATGTTGCAAATCTGGTTACAAAGATTTGGTTGACCTGGGGCTATCAGTAGAAGATTGTTGCCCATGGTGTTGTGTGGTAGAAGTGAACCCAAGACTCCATGGTTGGGAAGCAAGCCGCATAGCCATACTTGTGCCTATATATATCATCATCCTTATTTTCCACCATTTCCATCATCCACCATGCTGGTGTGTTTACGTCCCCGTAACTTAGCGGTTCGGCAAAAAGAGACCGATAGAATAAATACTAGGCTTACAAAGAATAAGTCCTGGGGTCGATTTGCTCAACTAAAGGTGGTGCTCCAGCATGGCCGCAGTCAAATGACTGAAACAAGTAAAAGAGTAACTCAAAACGGACCAATTTCAGACATTTGATGCTGACAGTCTTTTTTAAAGATGTATGACAGAAAGAAAACAATAAGATGAATCGGAACTTAATGGGTGTATTGGTTGGTATCAATGATGTTGCGGGTAGTGTACTGACATCTTGGTGGTGTTGCTAAAAATGTTTGATGTACGGAGAAGCAGTACAGCATGTTTGAGACATGACAAGAGATGATTGTGGCATGGGCAAGGCTATGACGACAGGGTAACTATCTCATACTCTCTCTCTTTCCCCCTCTCTCTATATATTTATATATACATACACACACCCACACACACATATATATATATATATATATATATATATATCTATATATGCAGGCACATATATGGATATTATTTTTAAAGTGTTTGAGGAATGTGTTTCTTTATGTTAATTCAACTTTCATTGCAGGTTGTTACCAAAGGACACCTTTGTATATAGTCCTTTGTGGTCATGATGAAGAAGAATTGAATGTCAAACCACGTAATCTATTCCTGGCGAAATTGTGCATAGAGCGAGGAGCAAATGTTAATCATAGAGTTCCTAAGGTAAAACAAAAAAAAATATACAAATTTAAGGTGGTGAGCTGGCAGAATCGTTAGCACACCGAGCAAAATACTAAGTGGCATATCATCTGTTTTTATGTTCTGAGTTCAAATTCCACTGAAGTCGACTTTGCATTTCATCCTTTTGGGGTCGATAAATTAAGTACCAGTAAAAAAGATTATTATTGTTACTTACATTATTTATATTTGACAGATATTTGTCCTCATCTTGTTTGCTAACAAAATGTTTCAGCTGATATACCCTCCAGCCTTCATTAGGTGTCTTGAGAACCTGTGTTCTCATTCCTAACGTATTTTTCAATGTTATTATTAATTATTATTATTCAGGTCACTGCTTGGAATCGAACTCAGAATCTGGGGGTTAGTAGCTTGTGCTCTTAACCACTACACCTTATGCCTGTGGGCAATTATGGAGTGAATTTTAGGGCTTCTAAATCTAATATTTTCCTATCTTTCCTTAATACCGGTTCCCATATGCTATTCATATCTGCACCTCCCCTGTGAGATGAAGTTAAAATAATAGACAGAGAACACCACTGGAAAATATGAAAACTAAAAGAAGCTGCACATATGCTGGTGCACAACAACCTCCTAAGCAAACTGGAGGGTATATCAGCCAAAATGTTGTATTAACAACAAACAAGATGAGAACAGATATCTGTCAAATGTAAATAATGTACATAATTCCTCATCTCTTAAATATAGAACTGTATTATTGTTATTATTATTTAGGTGGAGAAAAGTGGTGAGCTGGCAGAATTGTTAGTATGCCAGGTGAAATGCTTAGCAGCATTTTGTTTGTCCATACATTCTGAGTTCAAATTCTGCTGAGGTCAACTTTCCCTTTCATCCTTTCAGGGTCGATGAAATAAGAACCAGTTATGCACTGGGGTTGATGTAATCAACTAGCCCCATCCCCAACAATTTCAAGCCTTGTGCCTACACTAGAAAGGATTATTTAGGTGGAGGTCTGGCAGAATCATTGACGTGTCAGATGAAATGTTTAGCAAGCATTTTTCCTTCTCTTTACATTCTGAGTTCAAGGTCAGCTTTGCTTTTCATCCTTTCAGGGTTGATAAAATAAGTACCAGTCAAGTATTGGAGTTGATGTTATCAACTATCACACCCCTAAAATTGCGGTCTTGTGCTAAAATCTAAAACTATTATTATTGCTATTAATGATGTATTATTAAATCAATAATCTATTATTTGAATGTTATTGGAATATTAAAGGCGGTGAGCTAGCAGAATTGTTATCCACTGTGGTCAACTTTGCCTTTCATCCTTTTGGGGTCGATAATATAAGTACCAGTCAAGGACTGGGGTCAATGTAATCAACTTAGTCACTTTCCTGAAATTGCTGGCCTTGTGCCAAGATTTGAAGTCCATATTATTGGAATATTAAATTTTTCTGATCTAAGTTATCAAGTTAGGTTGAATATCCAAATGGAATTGGATCTTAACACAAATTCTGTTATATGTGTGTGTGTGTGTGTGTGAGAGAGAGAGAGAGATTGATAAACTGAAAGATAGATAAATAGTAATTCAATTTTTTTTTTTCAGGTGTCAAATGGTTCTGAATTTCTTGGCCCAGGGAAATCTCCTATTGAGTTAATCATTGATTTTTACAATGTTGTTACCAGATACTTGGAATGGTCAAAGTCTGGCAGGTAGAAGTTTATCTTATCTTCCACAAAAAAAAAACACTAGAACTATGTATGTGCTTTTGAATGTATGCATAGAGTTTGTATATGCTTTTCAGTTTATGTTTTATTGTTTCCGTATGATTGTTGCTGTGGTTTACTACTTTACCTATAAAATTGTAATTGAAAAACACACACTCACGTACATACGCACGCACACACACACACACACAAAGATGGGCTTCTTTCAGTTTCTTTCTATCAGATCTATTTGCAAAGCTTTGGTTGGCCCAAAGTGTCACAAAGTAGATCTGGGCCCAAATCCATATGTTTGAGAAGCAAACTTCATATATATATTATATTACATATATATATATATATATATA
>NC_068981.1:79718525-79719131 GCF_001194135.2 Octopus bimaculoides | reverse complement strand
AGATCTATTTGCAAAGCTTTGGTTGGCCCAAAGTGTCACAAAGTAGATCTGGGCCCAAATCCATATGTTTGAGAAGCAAACTTCATATATATATTATATTACACATATATGTAAGGAGAATTCACAAAAAAAAGAAGCAAAAGACGAAGACAGGTAGTGTAGACAACAAACAGATGTCTTATTTTAATGCTCGGGAAGTGAAAAAGTCTTTAACATTTCAAGCCTACGCTCTTCCACAGAAAGGAACACGGAAAGAAACAAGGAGAGAAAATAAAGAATGTGTAGTGGCTAGCGATCTATCATGGCAAATGTCGGACTGAGGGGTCACACAGGGGAGCTAGGAAGAAGGGGAGATAATAAAGTAGTGGTGATCCCAAAACAAAGGTGCGCGTGCGTGTGTATAAGAGAGCATGTATGTGCATGTCGAAGAGGGCTGGTGACCTTGACGTGTGCTTGTGTGTATGTGTAGGTGTGTGGATGTGGGGCTGGGAAGTGGTCAGTGCTAGTGTGTGCATGGTGGTGTGATGTGATGTGATGTGGTGTTATGTGGTATGGTGGTGTGTGGTGTGTTGGGATGTGGGGGAGGCAAGGGTGGGGTGTGGGTTA
>NC_068981.1:79714025-79716404 GCF_001194135.2 Octopus bimaculoides | reverse complement strand
ATATATATATATATATATATATATATATATATATATATATATACACACACACACACACATACATGTTTATATATACATTTATGTGTGTCTGTGTGCATATATATATACATGGCAAATGAAAAACAGAAGATGGAATATACATACATATATAAATAAATACATGTATATACATATATATGCATATATATACACATGCATACATGCACACACATGTATGCATGTCCACACATGCACACACATATACATACATGCATACATACATACCCTGTTGATGTTGAAATTCCAATGAATGGCAAGAAATTCTTGAAATAAAACTGAATAATGACATACATACATAAAAAAAAAAAGCATTTTACATCCACTCTGCATTAATCAAAGTTTTGTATGCTGTCATTTAAACATAATAACAGTTATATTTGAAATATTGTTCAGCACTAGCTATTTCAAAAGTCATGATATACTGATGGCATATTGTCTAATGAGATATTGATTTTAAATTTCTTTTGATCCAGTTTATTCACAGACATTTTCACATTTATTTCATTGCTAGATTATCTGCAAGTGAATGCTGGAATCCAAATGATGACATTGTTATTGGTTTCAGCAATAAAATTGTAAATAATCTGTATGAAGTCAAAGAAATTTGTGAGCAGCTAGTTTTCACTATTCTGGGTAAGCTTTGTTTTATATTTTCTATCTTAGCTTTTTGACATAAACGAATATCTTTTATCTTTTACTTGTTTCAGTCATTAGACTATGGCTATACTGGGGCACCACCTTGAAGAAAGTTTAGCTGAATGAATCAGCCCTGGTAGTAATATGTTTTTTTTAAAGCCTGGTACTTATTCTATCGATATCTTTTGCTGAACCGCTAAGTTACTGGGATGTAAACACACCAACACTGGTTGTCAAGCAGTGGTGGGAGATAAACACACACACACACACACAAATATATATGATGGGCTTCTTCCAGTTTTCATCTACTAAATCCACTCACAAGGCTTTGGTTGACCCAAGGCTATAGAAGACACTTGCCCAAGGTGCCATGCAATGGGAATGAACCTAGAACCAAAAACAAATGATTATAAATATGAACTTAATATATTCTGTTATATTTCTATAGAAATTAGAAATTATAAACTTACAGCCAGCACTGATTTATTACAATGTTTTATATCTAAATATGTCTGAGGTAAACAGTGATTTCAAAGATGGAAAAATAGGTAATGGGTGGCAGGTATGGCTATGTGGTAAGAAGTGTGCTTCCTGACCACATGGTTCTGATATTTGAAGATATATATATATATATATATATATATATATTCAACTATGAATTAGAAGTAGCTTGAGGTATATAAACAAAATCAAACACATATACACAAGGTATGTGTGTTGTTAGCTTATGGGTTGGCTGTGGCTTTTAGGTGTAAGAGAATATATTCTCTTATGCCTAAAACCTGCAGCTGACCCACAAACTAACAATACACATATCTTGTGTATGTGTGTTTGAGTGACTGAGACCTTTAGCGATGTGCTGTGCTTGAGAGGACTCGTCAAACCAAGTGCACCCGTACTGGTGGCATGTAAAGAACATCTTTTGAATGTTGGGCCTCACAGAGGCAAAGTGGCCGAGTTCCTTTCGAATGTTGGACCTCACAGAGGCAAAGTGGCTGAGTTCCTGTCAAGTGTTGGGCCTCATGGAGGCAATGACCAAGACCTTAGGCATTATGTTGTGCTTGAGAAGACCCATCTAGCCGAGCAAAATCACAGTTGTGGCAGATACCAGTGTCATGCAAATTGGCACCCGTGCTGGTGGCACATAAACGCACTCCAGTGTCACGCAAATTGTCACCCATGCCAGTGGCATGTAAATGCACCCCTGTGTCATGCAAATGGAACCTGTGCTGGTGGGATGTAAAAGCACCAATTACACTCTCGGAGTGGTTAGCATTAGGAAGGGCATCCAGGTGTAGAAAACCATGCCAAATCAGACTGGAGTCTGGTTCAGCCTTCCAGCGTACCAGCCCAGTCAAACCATCCAACCCATGCCAGCATGGACAACAGACGTTAAATGATGATGATATATATATATTTATACTCTTTACTTGTTTCAGTCATTTGACTGTGGCCATGCTGGAGCACCACCTTTAGTCGAGCAAATCGACACCAGGACTTATTCTTTGGAAGTCTAGTACTTATTCTATCGGTCTCTTTTGCCGAACCGCTAAGTTGCGTGGACGTAAACACACCAGGATCGGTTGTCAAGCGATGTTAGTAGGGACAAACACAGACACACAAGCATATACATATACATACATACATACATACATACATACATACATATATATATATATATATATATATATATATATATATATA
>NC_068981.1:79707938-79711091 GCF_001194135.2 Octopus bimaculoides | reverse complement strand
GCGGACGTTAAACGATGATGATGATATACATACACATACATACATATATACAACGGGCTTCTTTCAGTTTCCGTCTACCAAATCCACTCACAAGGCTTTGGTCGGCCCAAGGCTATAATAGAAGACACTTGCCCAAGGTGCCACGCAGTGGGACTGAACCCGGAACCATGTGGTTCGTAAGCAAGCTACTTACCACGGTTTCTTGAAACGTGTTATTCAAAATTTTGTTATATGCAGTATGCTTAATAAAACGAACTAAGCAAATAATTTGAATTATGTTTTTTTTCTTTTACAGCAACTGGTGGTGAACCCAACATTAAAGACGAAGATCATCAAACCCCTTTACACACTTTGGCAATTCGAGGCTTTGATATTGAAATGGCAAAACTGTTATGTGAAAATGCAGGTGACATCAATGCTATCAACCAAAGACATAATTCACCTTTGTTGTGTCTGTTGGATATTTCAATCAGTGAATCAGACTACAAACAAATTAATGATCTCTCACCAACATCAAGTGATAACACCTTAGAAGATAATGTTGCCATTGATGGAGTGAAGAAAGATTTCTTTTACTTCTTTGCCAATCAGTGTGATATTGATGTAAGAAATAATTTCTTTAAAAAAATTTATTTTACCTTACTTTAGTTTCATTTCTGGTGTGTCTTTGTTTTTATTCTATTTGTTAGAATAATTTTTAACTTATTTTTTTATTTTTTATCTTTTACTTGTTCCAATCATAGGACTATGGTCATGCTGGGACACAAAATCACACACACACACACACTCACACTTATACACACACACACGCACACACACACACACACGGTGGGTTTCAGCACAGTTTCTGTCTTGTTCTCTTACTTGAGATCAGAATAATTTTTGAGAGAAAAATATAAGAAAATTGCAAATGAAAAACAGCAGAAAGTCATAGAATAACCTCTATAACATTAATGAATTAATGATTGGAGCCTCTGTGTAGTCATTTGACCAGCTCTATATAGTAGCTGGGTCTTTAAACCACACTGTTGTGTCTCAGAAAAGGATCCATCATGCATTGGAAAAAAAAGCCCTCCCCCACAAAAAAAATATAAAATATAAAAGAGATGGGTAAACATTATAAGTGCAGGCATGGCTGTGTGGTTAAAATTTTGTAACCACGTAGTTTCAGAGTCAGTCCAACTATACTTAAGAAGACCCATCCGCCACAGCAGAACTGATACTGGTGCTGGTGTCACATAAAAAGCACTCAGTACACTCTGTTGAGTGCTTGGTGTTAGGAAGGTCATTCAGCTGTAGAAACCATGCCAGAACAGACAATGAGGCCTGGTATGACCCCTGGTCCTACCACCTCTGGTCAAACCATCCAACCTGTGCCAGCATGGAAATTGGATGTTAAATGGTGATGATGATGTGCAGTACCTAGGGCAAATGTCTTCTACTGTAGCCCAGGCTGATCAATGCCTTACGGGTGAATTTGGTAGATGGAAACTGTGAAGAAGCCCATTGTATATATATATATGTGTGTGTGTGTGTGTGCGTTTCCCCTCTCTACCATTATTAGTGCTGGTTTGTTTACATTCCTGTAACTTGGTGGTTCAGCAAAAGAGACCAGTAAAATAAGTACCAAATATAAGAAAAGCAAAAATTTTAATTACTGGAGTTGATTTATTTAACTAAACTCTTCAAGATGATGCTCCAGCATGGCTGTAATCCAATGACTAAAACAAAGGAAAAGTCAACAGGCATGGGTGTGGCTGTGTGGTAAGAAGCTTGCTTCCCAACCACATGGTTCCGGATTCAGTCCCACTGCATGGCATCTTGGGCAAGAGTCTTCTACTATAGCCTCGGGTGAACCAAAGCCTTGAGAGCGGATTTGGTAGATGGAAACTGAAAGAAGCCCATTGTATGTATGTGTGTGTGTGTGTGTGCATCTTTGTATCTGTGTTTGTTCCCCACTGCTGCTTGACAACTGGAGTTGGTGTATTTATGTCCTTGTCACTTAGGGGTTCAGCAAAAGAGATTGATGAAGTAAGTACTAGGCTTAAAAGAATAAGTCTTGGAGTTGATTCATTTGACTAAAAACTTATCCAAAGTGGTGCCCCAGCATGGCTGCTGTCTAATGACTAAAACAAGTAAAAAGTAAGAGATAAAAGATAGATCTGTTAAGTTTCTGAAATAGATTTTGAAGCAAAACTTTTTGTTCAAGCATCTCATTGTTTCATACAAATATTAGCTTTTGTATAATGCATGAAGATGTAAGGTAAATGGAAAGATGGTTAGTTGAGGAAACAAATACTGCTAAGGGCTTTTTAAGAATTTACAATTGATTAGTGAAGATGAGGGTAACCCTTGCCACTTTACTATTCCTCTTTTACAGTGATATTCTTGACAACAAGCATGGCTGTGCATTCAAAAAGTTTGATTTTGAACCACATGGTTCAGTGTTCAGTTCCAGTGTGTGGATGCTGTCAGATGATACTCTCTGTCATAGCTGCAGGTTGTGAGTGAAATTTGGTTGACAGAAACTGGAAGAAGCCTGTAGAAAGCTTCTAACAATGCAGAGAGTTTTACAACAACTTTTGCATTTCCTTTTCTTTTTCTATACACGCACACACTGCTGTTGCTGAGACCCCCCAAGGTTGTTTATGGAAGACCAGTCATGCCCATGCATACCGGCCTCCCCTCTCCACGCCACTGATGTTATCCAAAGGAAAGGCAAAGGCTGATACAGCTTGGCACCTGTGATGTTGCAACTCACTTCTACAGCTGAGTGAACTGGAGCAACGTGAAATAAAGTGTCTTGCTCAAGGACATAACACGCAGCCCGGTCCGGAATTCGAACTCACAACCTCACGATTGTAAGCTCAACGCTCTAACCACTAGCCATGCGCCTTCACACACACACACACACACACACATTATATATATATATGTGTGTATGTGTGTATCCATTTACTGTTAACTATTGGAAAACGAGTGCTCACTACCATGGTAGAAATTAATAATAATTAATAATATATTTTATTTTGATTGAGTCAGTCTCTTGCTACTCTTTCATCTGCAGGTGCACTGGATCTTCAGGATGACTGAAGATTCTATGCACTTGCACATGAAACTTATATATATATATATATATATATATATATATAT
>NC_068981.1:79682684-79707928 GCF_001194135.2 Octopus bimaculoides | reverse complement strand
ATATATATATATATATATATATATATATATAGCTGAAACTATGTGTGTTTGTGTGTAAGTGCATGACCGAGTGTGTATTCTCTTTGACTTGATATGTGTACTGGTCATCGTCATCATCATTTAACGTCTGCTTTCCATACTGGCATGGGTTGGATGGTTTGGCTGGAGAACTGGCAAACCAGAGAGCTGCACCAAGTTCCAGTCTGATTTCGCTTGGTTTCAGTGGCTAGATGCCCTTCTTCACACCAACCACTTTACAGTGTGTGCTGGGTTTTTTTAACGTGCTACCTGCATGAGCACTTTTACGTGGCACTGGCATGAGTGCTTTATACATGGCACTGGCACAGTGTTCTTGCAGGTTAATCCCCTTTACCAGGGGGAGTGGCCTTAACACTTCTACTGTGGAGGATGGGTCTTCTTGAGTACAACAAGGCACCAAATACCCAAATCCTTTGTCAAAGGACTGAGATGATTGTCAAAAAAATAAAAAAGACAGCAATCCTCCCTCGCAAAAAAAAAAAAAAAATCTATCACTGTTCATACAGAAAGCATTGTTTTTTTTGCAGTCCTTTATGTAAGCATTCTGGCTTGTTCATTCTTTGATAGACTGGTAGGAAATCATTATCTTGCTTGGAAATAGGTGTGGGTTGATGCCAAAATGGACATCTGGCCATAGAAAGCTTGACCTATACAAAGTCTCATCTGACTTATGCAAGCATGTGAAAGTAAATGTTAAAATGTTGATTATTCTAAGATGATTAAAATTTTTTTTATCTGTCCATTTCAGCTGAATGTAAAAAACTACAAAGGTCAAACAGCCTTATTTCACTGTGTTATCCGTGCTGACACAGAGTGTTGTCATCAACTACTGATTAGAAATGCTGATCCCTCAATCCGTGCCACAGTTATACAGAGTCCTAAACAGAAACAGTGAGTGATTTACTGACCTCCATTGTGGTTTACTCTCTCTCTCTCTCTCCCCCTCTCCCTCTCTTCTGCTTCCTCTTTCCTTTCACTTAAATCTTTCTGTGTGAATATTTGTCACTCTCTTACTCATTCTTTTCTCTTTTTTAGTCCTGATCTATCTGTTTCTCTCTGCATTTATGTTTAATCCCTTTCGGTATGTCTGTCTGTTTATCTGAATGATGTGTGCGTTGTGTGTAATATGTATGTGTGCATGTGTGTGTGTTGGTGCGTACAGTTTTTAACTTTAGAAACTACAGAAAATAGGAAAACCTTTGTTTAGTTGCACACCTGTTACACCTCTGTATTCTTGGTATGCTAATTCTGAACAGGTAATATTTCTGGTAGTGGAGGTGTTGCCAGAACTGCTGCTTGTTGCAGTAATGTTGATAATATTGTAATATTGCTGTTGTAGTAGCAGTGATGGGGTGTGGTGTGTATTTTTGTTCAAAGTGTTTTGTAGTATTTTACTACATTCTTTTCTGTTTTGAGTTCAAATCCCACTGTGTTTGATTTTTCATTCTATTCTTCTAAGCTCAGTAAAATGAGTATCAGTTTAGTTATATTGGCTCTACTCTCCTTCCTTTCTCACAAATGTAGGACCTTGTACTTAAAGCCACACATTTCAGAGGTAGATACTTATTAATCATTATTATGCTTTTATTATTAAATGGCAGTGGATTGGCAAAATGGTTAGAATGTCCAATATACCTTCTGCTATTTAGTTGTGGAACTTTACATTCTGAGTTTAAATCCTGCTGAGGTCAACTTTGCCTTTCATACTTCCAGAGTAGATAAAATGTTAGCCAAGTATTGGAGTCGATGGTATTAACAAACCACCTCCTCTCAAAATTGCAAGCCTTGTGTCTAAATTAGAAACAATAATTTTATTGTTATTTGCAGGAAATTGTCTCCTCTATTTTGTGTGTCCCTGTCGTTCCCTTCTCAGAGATCTCTACGCCTTCAGCACAACTTTCGATACCTCATCCAAGCATCTCGAAAATTCTCTTTCCTTGTTGATTCAGGTGAGTTGTTTCTTTTTTCTGGGTTTAGAAATATAAAGAGAATATATTTTATATTCTATCCTCATTCACAATGCTATCTGTCTTTTGCTTGTATTTTTAGTTCTCTTAGCTTGGCCTGCATATTTTATAAAGTTCTATTGATTTTCTTTATTAAATCCAATAAACATTTAACCAAATTAATTATTAAATATAAGAAATTAATTACCTATATATTTATATAATATTAAAATTCAAAAGGGTTTTTTTGTTCCTTTAAATCATCTAAATTTTCACAGAGTAAAAATTAATTTATTACAAATAAAATGGTCAGTTCAGTTTTTGCCAAATCATTCATTCTAGCCCCAATTTATAAGGCAAACTGTTATGCTTGCTGTAATAGATTTATAATACTGTGGCTGTTAAATACACCTACTGAGCAGAACCAACTCTTCATTAAAAAAAACTCAAGGAAACATGTTTTTGATAGACAAATGAAATTGACTGTTGCCATATTCCTTTACCTAACTTAAAGTAGACCTTAATAAGGTTTACTTTAATTCAATCATTTTATCTGTTTCAAAATGTTATAGCAGCATTTTTTTTTTTACTGTTAAATGCCCTTCCTATCATTATCGACTGAGCTTTGAAGTGAGAATAAAACCTGTATTATCTTTTCCAGTTAAACATGGATATATTTCTTTTACTTGTTTCAGTCATTTGGCTGCGGCCATGCTGGAGCACCAGCTTTAGTCGAGTAAATTGACCCCAGGACTTATTCTTTGTAAGCCTAGTACTTATTCTATCGGTCTCTTTTGCTGAACCGCTAAGTTACGGGAACGTAAACACACCAGCATCGGTTGTCAAGCGATGTTGGGGGGACAAACACAGACACATATATACATATACATATATATGATGGGCTTCTTTCAGTTTCCGTCTACCAAATCCACTCACAAGGCTTTGGTTAGATGGAACCGGCAAGCGTGCAAGGTGGCACCAACCACTCAAAAATACTGGGTGTTTAGGTGAGGTTATGATCCGTGCATTGAGGGGTTAGCAGCCGATCCCATAGGCGGATGGATTTACCCCCTGGATGCGTGGTTTTGGCCACAAAAGTCAAGGCTCTGCTTGCTCCTTCGCTTGAAGTCTTGCAGAAAATCGGCAGTGGAGTTGCCCACTATAAAAACCAGAGCATCCCGATGATCACGTAGATTCGGGTTGAGTGGCCCCAACCACTATAATACACCGGTGTCTTGGTATAGATGACCCTTCCGCTGCGGCTACGTTCTCCAGTCGTACTGGCAGGGAAGCTCTACTCCTTGACGGATGGTGCCATCCACCCCGGGATCCCCTTCATCCAGTTAGGCTTGCACGGGCGTTGGGACCAGGTCTTGGGGAGGTGGCTGTGGTCACTGAAAGTAGGAGTCCTGATGTGTGGCCAATTTGCCCCAGGTCTGCCGTTGGGGTTCCCTGCTGTGCTTGAGTGGGGTCTGCCTCGTAAGCGACCTGCACACGGGTTAAGAATTTCAATTCACAACTACATGGTTTTCAGTAGCATTTTAGAAAATCACCTCCTGCCATAATCTCAAGTTTCCAAAACCATGTGTGAAATTTGTTGAACAGAAATAGTGTTCAATCCTGTGGAAGGAGGTCATTCCTGTTCATGAGTGATAGACTTTATTTGCCAGCTTCACTCTACCATCTGACACTTAGATGCCTTTAGAGGCGTCCACTATGTTACGAGTATTTAGGTTAGGTCTCTAGTCTGATGATAACTTTCATCCTTCCACCCACCAGTTATAGAAGCCCTAGAAAGAATCAAGGGCTTTGCCCTTTCTCCTCTGACTCAGCTTTAAAAAAACGGAATGAACAAGATATATGTGCCTTGTTTATGGATACAATACACTGGCTCTTGCAAGAATTGAGGTGTGGCTGTGTGGTAAGAAGTTTGCTGCCCAACCACATGGTTCTGAGTTCAGTCCCACTGCTTGGCACCTTGGGCAGGTGTCTTCTATTTGATAGATGGAAACTGAAAGAAGTATGTCATATGTGTATAAATATATATATAAGTATGAGTATTTTTGTGTTGGTGCTTGTCCCCCACCACTTCTTGACAACTGGTGTTGGTGTATTTATATCTCCATAGCTTAGTGGTTTAGCTAAAAGAGAGCAAAATTATAAGTATTGGGGTTGATTTGTTCAACTAAAATTCTTCAGGTGGTGCCCCAGCATAGCCGCAGTTTAATGGCTGAAACAAGTTAAAAAATAAAAGATACAGTCACTAGTTCATTATCTTAACTTCATAAGTCTTATACATTTTTTTATGCCAGTATGTCTCACGTAGCCCACATAGACATGAGGTGTATCCTGTGTAGGCCTAATCTGCCACTGTACACAAGAATGATCAATGATTTTAACTCAATTGTGAATAACTGGATCATCAAATACTTGTTTCATAAAAGGAAATCTAACAGGCCGATCTTTGATTCGTTATATCTCAGATGAGAGTAAAGATGATTGAATTAACAGACTAGCAAATAACTGGCAAAGAGGTTGGAATGTTAGTGCACTGTCAAAAGAAGTATATTTTATTCACAAATTGTTCAGTCCATTAGGCTATAAATAGGAACAGTTTACTGTTGTAAGCAGCAGCAGCATTGTTAAGCTGGAAAGAGTTTAATTAGCTTACTGTTCTGAGTTCAACTTCTGTGAATATAATTTAGAAAAGAACAATTTTTATAAGATAATAAACTAGAAATACTGGTGAGATGTGCCTAGGCTCTACAATACTATGGGCCTTAGGAGTTTGGGATTCTTTTGTCTTTGAGTGTTCACTGGCAGAGTAATGTGCTATCATAACCTGACATGGAGTCTTCAGAGAATATGTTTATTTACAGGTAACTTAACCAAGAATGGAGAAATGCCTTATATCTGCTCCCCATTTCATTTTTTATTTTCTCATACGAATTTCATGTTTGTTTGCTTTCACCTAACCCCTTAGAATTTAGACCAGCCATATCTGGCCAAAATATTCTGCCTGTTTTATGTTCAAACTGGCCTCTCACACCTACTCTACGATGACATTCTAAAAGTAAACAGTCAAAATATTGAAGCTGCAAGACAATTCAGGATTAATTCAAAACAATGTGAGTAAAGAAGCATTACATTCGGTGGAATAATCTTCATGCTAAAGGGTTAATGTTATTCCATATTTACTTCCAGGTTATTTTGCAACTGACGACATTTTAAAGGAACTAGGGGATCATTTGAAAGACTTTTTCCCAGAATTCATTAACTGGATACCCATGTCCATTCAATCGATTCAGATGTTGTTTGGCCAGACTACAGCTACCCTGAAACAACTAGCTGTTAGAGTTATCTTCCAGGAGTTTTTCTGCAATAATATCAGCTACATAGCTTTCCTAATGGAGCAAGAAGCACGGTCTTTGTATGAAAATATTTCCGATATCTACGATCGAGATATCTATGAAGAGTTTATCAACACTATTCTTGACAAAAAACTTCTGCAGAGATTTCTCTTTCATTTCTCCTTACCTCAGAACTCTCTACTAAACTTTCTAATTGAACTTCTGTTCCACAGAATGTTGGTTTTGTTTTCTTCATTTTACATTGATACTACAAGTTTGTTGTTTGAAAAACAAATACCTTATGACAGCTCAAGTGATGATTCTGAATTTTTTGCAAATGAAGGAGACTCTGACTTGGAATATTGGTAAATGTTGGTGGTATATGTGAACATAATACTAGTAAAAACTGGTGACATGATAGAAGCTAGTGTATGAGTGAACATGTTTATTAAATAGAAAATATTGAAATATAGATATCATTCAATCAATGTTTATATATCACAGAAGTGCAATAATACAGTTGCTTAATTGATTTTCCCTTAATCGGAAGTAAATAAGCCTATTGACTTCAGAGGAAGTGTAAAATATTAATTATGAATAAATAGGAATTGTCTTTTTTGAAACTATTAGCAATGTAAGTGAAATAGCTATAATTACGACTCAACTTTCTTGTTCTCGACACTCATCAAATTGTATCAAACGAAAGACAAAATATTCCTTCTCATAAGCAGTTAATGACTGTTTTATTGCAGAAACTAATTTTTATTGTAAGCATTATGTTGTTCAGGTGATCATAAAATGTATTAAATATTGTTTAATTTAATTTTCTTTTTAGCTTGTCATATTTGGCCAAAATTTTTATTATTAAATGGTAGAAAGGTATTGGATTATCAGAATTGGTAGACCATCAAGCAAAAAGCCCATTGATATTTGGTTACGACCCTTAATATTCTGAGTTAAAGTCCCACTGAGATTGACCGACTTTTCTCCTATTGAAGGTCAATAAATAGAACTGGTCAAGTACTGGACCAATGTAATCAACTATATTCCTCACCCTAAATGAGTGGCCATATGCCTATTAATAAATCATTATTTGACTAAGGAGGGAAAGTCATTTTTTATATACCTCTCATCTTTCACTTCGATTTTTATTTTGCATTTATACATCTAACATTATATATATATGGTTGTGCTTAACTTATACCAAAGTGATATTTTTATATATGTTTTATTTATTTTTTTACTTCTAAACATCTACTTATAATCTTACATATCGATATGAGCAGAAGCTTCAAGCTAACTTTGATAGACAATAGCTACAGAAACAAAAACGATTCGTTTCTCAGGTATGAGCAATAGTCCATGTCTTTCCTAAGGACATTATTGATATTAGCAAAGAATGTCCAACTGGTAACGAAAAACTGATTTGGAATCTGGCTTACTGCAACTTTAAGATTGCTTATAATATCTACAACAAAAAAAGAAGCTAACTATAAAGAATTATGTCAAGAAACTTAACAGAAACTTTTGCTCATGTTTTTCTTAACATTTTGATTGGATGTCTTAATTCACCAGTTTCTATACATTTTTCAGGTCTTTTTTTTATTTGTCAATAAAGAATATTTATAATTTTTAATACATTTCCATATAAACCTAGTTGTTAATTTGTCTTCATTACATCCTAATTTTGTGTTTTTCATATTTCCTTGAAACTATTTCCCTTATAAGACTGATTATGTAAGACATGCTTCGAGTACTAAATACTGATTACTTAGCAACATACTTTGAATGCAATGAAAAAAAGCTAAGGAAAAACAAACAAATTACGTGTAAATGATGTGATACTATGTTAATAAATAGCGCAAAGAACTTGAAATGGGGAAATTGTATAAATACATTGGTGGTAAGTATTTACTGAATATACATTCATAGCTTGGCTGGAGTATTATTGTAACAGGTTTCTAAAAATATGCTCTCCATTTTCTAATTTCAAAGTTTGCATATCTGAGCAATGCTTGCCATGTGTGAAACTGTTTTTATTTATTTATTCCAGATGTTTTAAAAGCATTGCAGTACTTATTTCCATTCTGTTACATTAGGAGTTTAGATTCTGCGAGGATAGACTGGGTTTGCTTAAATAAATACAAGTTATTTACTGAAGTTGCTCAATCGTGTCCCCCTCTCTTGTAGAAATCATGTTGTAGTAGTAACAGTAGCAGAATTTAACTTATATTATCTTATGGCAGTGAATATTTACTTCAAAAGCAACAGTGAAGTACCTATTGCTCTGCAGGTACCTTAGTCTAGCAGTTGATATTCAGGTGGTTGTAGTAATTTATCAATTTTTAAATATTGATGATTAGTATTGTTAACAACAAATTTACAGGATCAAATTCTGTCATCCTTTTAACATGATTATCTTCAAATTCATGAAATGTCAAGTTGGTATTACAAGAGTATGAAATATGGATCATTTTTACAGCCGAATAAATTTCTACCACTTATGAATTCTTGTACCTTTTTCATGAAGAATCTCCTCCAATTTCTTTTCAGACTCTACATGGTATTGATGCAATCTTGAATATTAACTTTATTTTGATGCAATGGGGCCCAATACAATACCAGTGCTTTGTTTTAATGTGTGATCTTTGTCTGGACCCCTTGACCAATTAATATATATGTGAGTGTGTATATATGTAGTAATAATAATAATAATAATGGATGGAATTTTTATTTTAATGCATTGCTACACACATTTCTTAAAATCAGTCTGTATTCCTGGGATTACTATACATTCCATGGATATTAGGTAGATCATACTTATGTGTTCATTTCTTCAGGCAATATCATTAGGCTATAGCATAGCTAGCATAATAAAATAAAAGCTTTTATATAAATTTCCTCATAAATAAACTTAAAAGTATACATATATATATATACAAAAGTGCAGCAAGTGGATTTGGTAATCCCTCTCGAATCCGTGCTATTATGTAAAAATGTAAATTAAGACGAGCATTTATGATATACAAAAACAAAGACTTTCTAATTAGGAATTACATCTATTAGTCCAGAACAGGGGTTTGTGCAACTGGTTATATTTCTACCGAATATTTAAATACATTTCCTAATATTTAATCATAAAAATATAATAATACCTTTTAGATATTGAATGGCTATGAAGGTCCCACCCACTGGGTAAAATAAGAATCAAAGGGGTCCATAGATAAAAAAATGTTGCGAATCACTGCTCTAGAAGATATTAATGTTGCTAATTTTAACTATCTGATTAGTTGGGTTTATTTGATAACTAAACATTTGGACATGGCATTTAGTAGCAGTGTAACATTCATATACATTTAGTAATGAAAAATATACAAGGATTACCCATTATGAGAGTGTGGATAGGTATGAGACGTTTTGTCACATCCATTTTTGTCTTTGTTGATTTAATGTTTCTCTCCCTTGGTTTATGTGTGTGCACGTGTAATCTCTCTGCACATGAATGTGCATGTGTTTGCCTCCAGTGCCAAAACCAGTTGAGTGTCAGATCATCAGCATTCAAACCCAATCTCTTTCTGTGGAGGTTTTATGCCAGCTGGAAGTACATATCATTATTGAATCCTTTGCATTTGTGCCTGAAGTTCATCAACTTTTTTATTATTTAGTAGCATTAAGTTGGATCTAGAATCTTTATCTGGTATCAATCATTAGAAACATAATCTGTGGTTGTTTTGTTTTGTGTCAAGGATTCACTACTTGGTACTAAGTCATTCCAACTCAAACACAAATCTAAATACATGGTTAAGTACCTTTATTTACATGCAAATGTCTTGATAGAGTTTTTAGACAACCTTCCATTGATGAATCGAAATGAAATAAGTACAGGCATGGTTGTGTGGTGAAGAAGCTTGCTTTGCAACCGTGTAGATTCAGTCCCACTGTTTGGCAACTTGAGCATCTTCTATAACCCCTGATTAACCAATGCCTATGAGTGAATTTGACAGCCGGAAACTGTTCATAAGTCCATTGTGTGTGTTCATGTCTGTATCCCACTACCACTTGGTGTTGGTTTGTTTACTTCCTTGTTATTGAAATACAGTATGTATCAGATTGTATGTACTAGGGTGGATTTGATTAAACCCTTCAAGCTGGTGCCAAGCATAATCCATGAATCAGTGCTACTTTTAACACATTCAACAGAATACACTACATATTTCTGCATGTTGAATTTAAAATTCCAAAACTGTTCCCATTGAGTACAAAATAATTTGATAAGTAAGGTTAATTTCCAAGAGAAATTGAGCAATAAATTGAACAGAGAAAGCAGCAGATGTTGCTTTTTAATTCCAGATCAAGCATGGGATTTAACTGTTATTTCTCACAGAGGGAAGACATGAGATGAAGTATTGAAGGACAATCTCAAGACATTAAGCCTTATGACTAAGATATCTGGCGCATTACTGTACTCAAGACTCGTTGGTGCCACAAAAAAAGCACCCAATACACTCTGTGAGGTGTTTGGTATTAGGAAGGGCATGCAATTGTAGACACCATGCCAGAACAGACAATGAAGCATGGTGTGGTCCATGACCAGCTCTGGTCAAACCTTCCAACCCATGATGCCAGAATGGAAAGTGGATGTTAAATGATGATGAGTGACCACACAGAGGCTTCTCCATTGGCCAATGTAGCTATTGCAGTATCAATATAAGATGATGTAGGCTGGATATTAAAAAAAAAAAAAGAGCAGCTCATGGCAGAAATCAAATTAAAACAGACTGGAGCCTGGTGCAGCTCTCTGGCTTACCAGCTCCAGTCAAACTGCTAATCCATGCCAGCATGGAAAAGACATTAAATGATGATGATAAATACATACACACACGTGTGTTAATGTTGTTTCCATGTTCTTTCATTAATGCCACTTGAGCTAAAATTGGTGATGTTTACATTCTTCAGTAAACAACAGTCCAGTAGATTCCAAGGTATCATTGGTCTCAGTGTGTGTGAATACCAATGGTATGAATATATCTCATTTGAATAAGTGAAGATTGATGAACGAAGTATATGCAGCAATAGAAAAATCTTCTTCAACAAGTTTTGTCTAACCCATGCTAGCATAGAAACAAACTGGAAAAGAAAGAAAAAAAGAAATAGTGACATGGACAAACAAAAGAATAACAAGGATGAAGTCACTCAGATATAGTTATTAAAAGACCTTGCATTTTTTGTTGTTGTAGTTGTTATTTTTATTTTATTGAATTTTTTTTGTAATAACTTGTGGTTTTAATTGAAAGCCTTATAAAGTAACAGCTTTTGCAACAGATATAAATTTGCAGTTTATAAAGAGTTAAGTCAATAAATAAAGTTATTGCTTGTGAGTAGCAATAAATGAGTGATGTGAAAAAAGGAAAAGATGAAAACTATATTACACACTCTCCTAAATTTACATCAATGCTTACATACACTAACATTCATTGTGTGGTACATACACTATGTCAGACTAACAGGCTTTCACCCATCAAGTGGTAACTTCACTGAAGTAAATAATTTATGTACATTGGTTTATCCAAAATTTCCACAGTGTCTCCAGAAAGTTTTAAAAGTCACAACCAACAGCAGTAACTGTTATGAGAAAGAGAGGGCAGTAAAAAAAAAGTGGAAGAGAGATGGGACAAAGAGTGAGGGGAAGAGAGATGGGACAAAGAAGTGGGTATACAAACACAAAGAGAAAACAGAGTTGAAAGTAAAATAAAAAGAGAGAAAAGGAGAAACAGTCAGGTAGTAATAAAGACAATAACTAAAGTATATATATATATCTATATATGGAAAAAAAAGGAGGAAAACAGGAGATAAAAAGAAGTGAGAAGAGGGATGGAAGAGAAGTGAGGTGGGGTTGAGAGCAATATTTGAGTCTCTTGTTAACATGTTCGGTTGTTGTTGTGGCATAGCCCCGACAGAACCATGCAAGAAAGAGGGGAGTACGACAGCTCACCACCAAACAGATAAGTAGTTATAGCAGACTGTCACAGTACATCCAGTTGTTTGTTGTTATGGCAGTGGCCCCTTGGTCCAGCAGACAGCACTTGTACCTGTTATGTGTAGCCTTCAATCAGCCCTGACTGAGTTGACCTATGATCAAAGACTCTCCAGGTTTGAAAACCTAATTCCCCTCCACCCGCCCCAAGAATAGTGTATCTAGGACTACACATTATCTAATGTGTCCCTTGGTTTTTTTTTTTTTTTTAAAAGACAGTAGGGTATGATTTGAAAGAAATATGACTGCTACTTCCAGCAGGTATATCACTAAAGAAAAGGCTCCAAGTTGTTTACTGAATGGCTGGGGGTGGTAGCCCTTGTTAGACTTGATAAGTATCTCTAATGACAATTTTGATGTGTGAGAGAGAAACCACCTGCCAAAAAAAAAAAAAAAAAAAAAAAAAAAAAAAAAAAAAAAAAAAAAAAAAACTAGTAACAATAATATCAAATATGATGACATGACAATTCGATTACTCAATGATAATGTCCCTAGGTTTTGGGTTATAGAAAATTTCAAATTTCAAATTGCAATGATACATTTCCAACGCCTTACATAAAATCAAACACTTGAGGACATGGCAGTATTCAGTTTACCTGCGTAACTTCACTAAAGGGGAAACAACTCAACGTATTTTGGATGAGGTTTTCATTCCATCAAAATGATAGGCTAGCTTATGTTCAAAAAGTGGACTGTCACCATAGACCCAAGACTAAGTCAGTCAGCTAGGGTTATAAGGGAAGAGCTATTGAAGAGGTGACAAATCAATGCACTTCCAAAGAAAATATGCTGGCAGTATTAAAATAGACTTACAACCCAACTTACTCGCTTCTTTGCTAGGTCTTGTTGGATAGATTGAGGTGGAGTGGTCATTGTTAGAGACCAAAGATTTGGTTTATTTATAGCAATTAACAAAGGAAATCTATGAATAGCTACAATTTTGAGTCCCTAAACTTTCAGGCTCAAAACGTGTGTTTAGAACTTCTCTCATTCAACCAGGACTGTTCTTAATAAAGAATTTCAAAATTGTTATGAACTTGGGTTCAGAGGTTGCCAGGACAGCAATATTCTAATTTAAAACTCTATCTGTTGGAGCTTTAAATTAGCACAGAAAATTGATATGTCATCAAATATATAAAGATAACATCTGGATTTATTTTAGGATGAGCAATCATGGAGCTTGAGAGAGTTATGGTCCTCCAATTATCTTTAGAGTATTGATGATCATAACAAAATGATGAGCATCCCATTTGTACTTCCATCCTGACATTACCCTGATGCACAAGGCCCTCAATCTATACTAATCATAAATGATTAGTTGATTCCAGTGGTTGACTATCTGGATAAGAAGATTATAACACAGAATGAATCAACAAAAGAGGAAAACAGATTACTTTTAGCACCTGGGAAACATGAAACAATTTGGGATTTGTGGCACTAGTGAATCAATGAAAGAGTTTCTATATAAATGTGTAAGCTGTTAGATTTAACAACCAAACACCCCTCAAATCACACCTTGCTATAAAGGACTTATAAAATAACACTGTATGCATTATATCTAAAATAAAGACTAGATATTCAAAACTGGAATGTTTTCAATGATAGGTCTGTCTGATCAGGTTTGATATGTGGTTACAGACCAAGCACAGCAAACTGTCTATAATTGTTGGTAGTTGCTGTGACAGTAGCTATGGTTCTGCTTGACTTTGCTCAAGCAAAAACCTGTTACAGCAGTCTTAACAGCACATCCAGATGTGTTGTAGGTGGGGAGTGTGTGAGTGTGTATGGTGGGGAAAGAGCACTCTACCCTCCCACCAGTTCAGTTCAACTGGCTTGTGTTATATAACAGAAGACTATTAACACTCCCAGTTGTCACTGTGGAGCTAACCTTGACCAGACCTGTTATGTTACACCTTCAACACTTCTAGTTGAGCAGTGCAGCAGAAAGGTTTGCTGTTTGATTCTCTCCATCACACACCAATGGCAATGCTTTGCAGTTCCATGAGACAGTGAAATGAAACACTTCAGAGTCAACAATGGTGGTTTCTCCGTAGCAGAAGAACAACAACAAAACAATCTCAGGAATCAGGAACAGTTCAGTCGATGAGGCTATCATCACTCAAGTAATACTGTGATTGATCAGAGATGCTGCAGTCAAAGATAAACCTAGAAATAAAATAAAAAAAGAAACAAAACAACAATCATTTTAATAATGGTACAAAAGCACAAATTTTGATGAAATATAGTGATTAAATTGACCCTAGAAATTCACTGGAGTTTAATTTATCAACCCTACCAGATTGGTGCAAACTAACGCACGTAAAAGCACCCACTACACTCTCGGAGTGGTTGGCATTAGGAAGGGCATCCAGCTGTAGAAACTCTGCTAGATCAGATTGGAGCCTGGTGTCGCCTCCTGGTCCACCAGTCCTCAGTCAAATTGTCCAACCCATGAGAGTTAACTACATATTTATTTCTTTATTGTCCACAGGGGGCTAAACATAAAGAGGACAAACAAAGGGTTTAAGTCGATTAGATCGACCCCAGTGTGTAACTGGTGCTTATTTAATCGACCCTGAAAGGATGAAAGGCAGAGTCAACGTTGGCGGAGTTTGATCTCAGAAAAAGCAGTAAGGATTCATATCCTGCTTCTACTACTTGCCTCTTAAAGGGACGTAATTAAATACTATAAGGCCTATGTCAGGCATCCACTCGCCTTAATAATGATTTTTCTTAAGTCTGCAGATATTGAGGTACAATTAATTCAATCAATCCCAATTCATGAAGGGCATATATTCTGACAATTCTAGAAACATTGGAACTTAGGAGTATAAAGAAATAAAAAATTAAATAGTTAAACACTGAAACACCTGATGTCTAGCTATTGTTTGAACTCTTCAACCTTCACAATAATAATGATTTTTCTTATATTTATAAAGGAAGGGAATATATAATTATTCATAACACAACTAAATTATTATTTTTACTGAATCTGTAGAGATTAACAACACAGTTACCTCTGGCAAAAAATATAATAATGATTTCTAATTTAAATACAAAATCAGAAGTTCATCAGAAAGAGCATTTATATTTAACCGGTACATATTCTATCAACACTCTGGTTTTAAAATGTGAACAGATAGTGTGATTGAATTTAGGACAGATATAAAATGACATTTACCAGAAGGGATTTTGTCTGGCACTATATTATTCTGCCATCACCTCTGTATTTAATAATAGTAACATTAATTTCCAGCTTTGTCAGCAAACCACATATTTGTACAGAAGTAATTTTCATCAATCTTCAAAAGGATGAAAGGTGGAGACAACCATAACTAAGCACAAGTGAATATTACAATATATTTTGTCCAAAGTTTTACTGACTCCACCATTACAATTTCCGATATGGGCAAATGGTTACAAATTTACAAGAGAGAAGATTGGTCAACTGAAATGACATGATGACTCTAGTAACACTTGAACAAAGAATGTTAGTGGTGGATAAATACGGTTAAGTATTTATTCTGGCATGCTAAAATGTTTCGCTATATTTACTCTATAAATGTGTAAGCTGCTTTTATGTTGTATGAAAATGAGAGGAGGGCTGTGATGTAAGAAGTTCATTTTCCAACCACATGTTCAACTTAGAGCTCCCAGCTGACCAAAGCCTTGTGAGTGGACTTGGTAGATGGAAACTAAGAAACCAGTCGCATACGTATATGTATGTGTATGTAAGTTTGTATCTCATTTTGACATAGTGTGATAATTGTAGATAAGTGTCACTGCCTTACAAGCAGTGTCATTCATTTCTAGTAATTTGTAAGAACTTTGTCTGGCCAGAGTGAAATACTAACTTGTTTGTAAACAGATGACGGTTGGAGACAGCTGTAGAAAATCTGCCTCAATAAATAAACTGTCCAACCCATGCAAGCATGGAAAAGTGGACGTTAAAATGATAAAAACTTAGCAGATGACTGGAACTTATTCATAATATTATCTGAGGATTTTCATTAAGTCTGAAGATGAATATGAAAGATTTTGGTCTTGTGGTGAGAAACTGATCAACATTATTCTATAAAAATTAAAAATATAGCTACTCAAACTACTGGTCCCAATATGTAATTTAAAATAGCATAACTCTAAGCCTTACCTGTTATTTCTTTTAGGAAATGCTTCATGCAAAAAACAGCTGCCAGTTTCCTTCTAATTAAATAGAAAATATCATATTTTCCGCCTGCAAATGAAAATGGGAAAATATTGAGTTCAGTGATTGAAACTCCAATACAAATAAATAAATACATGTGACATCAATGATAGCAGCTCAAATAAACAAACAACACATGTTTTTACTTACCGGGTTCTTTTCCTTGTAAATCTAAGTTTTCGCTGAAAATGATCAGAAAGTAAATTTTGCTTTAGTATAAAATTTACTAATATGAAGGGAAGAACAAAAATCTAAATATTAATAACAGGTTGAAATTTTGGCACGAAGTCCAGCAATTTTAGGGAGAGCAAGATAATCAATTATATAAACCCCAGTACTTGACTGGTTCTTATTTTATCAACCCTGAAAGGATGACCGTGGTAGTATTTGAGCTCAGAATGTAATGAGCAAGAAGTTATACCACTAAGCATTTTGTCTGACACTTCTAACAGTTCTGCCAACTCAATGCTTTAACAAAATAATAATCATTCCTTTATTATATTAATTGCCAAAAGTGAGGAGAATTAATTTTATTGAAATATATCTAATTTAACAGTTCAACTAAATCAGTACAACTTTTGTACCACCGGCAGTTCTGACTATATTGCAACATACTAAGTATTCAAATTTGGCAGAATTGGATAAATACATATTTTTAATAATACATATTATTGGGCTGTAACAAAGAAACATATACCAAGATGTATTACCAACCTTCGTTGCTCATGAAGTTAGGTACATTCATCCTCAATGCTTCAATATAGATGCACCAAAGTGACAATGGTGAGATGACTCAACCTTGGTAATACCACATAACCATGACTTTTAGTTACACTTTTTAAAATATCTTTTGCAATCTTTGATTGAGGTCTGACAAGGATGTCACATCTCAAACACACTTTTACTTAGCCTATCAATATTTACAAACGTCCAAATCATAAGCAGTGTTTACAACTCCAATTCTTCATATATGTTATATCTAGGGACATAATTCCTTGATACCTCTAATTTCTAAGCAGTCAGTTTATATCACAAGATTCACAATAAACATCAACTGCATCACTTTTATATCAAACTTCACTGTATATGTTGCACTGTTACACTGAATGACACTTTTATTGACATAAAAGTCCTTTAAACAGTTTTTGTTCCCTCCGTGTGTAGTGTAAGTCTTGACAAGTACAGCAGAATAAAAGTTTTAGTTTCTTTATCACTTCCAACAATTTTGTTGTTATTAAAACACTAATAATCACAAGAAGTTAAGTTTAACAACTACATGTATTAAATAACATTTCAAATAACAAATCTTTGATAACTTCCAAAGTAAACTTTTAGTATTGAAACAGACAAAAGATTGCACACAATCGAATCTTTCTTAATTTTCTAAGTTTTAGGGAATTTCTGTGAGTTAAGAGTGGAATTAAGAGTGAAATTAAGCATTAATTTCCTAAAGTATCAAGCTGATAGTTTTACACTTGCTCATTATTAATTAAATTTATTAAAATGGAACACAAAAATAACAATTGGTATTTTAAGGCACGATAAGAAAATGACTCTCCCCAGACACAACAGAACAATTGGTATATTATCTTTCAACTCCTATCAAGCATTCATCAGAATATTAAAAAGTATCAAGGAAGCTTACTTTAGTTCTCCGGAAGCCATTGATTCCCCTCCTTCCTGTAAACGGCTGTCCTAGACAAAAACAAAAATTGAGTTAATTCTTGATCAGACAATACAGGTATCAATGATACCACAAAGCATCCCAAGTACAGCAGTATTATTGATGTTGGGTAAATTAAAAAAGCAAAAATAAAAGCATACAAATGCAGAACCATGAAAATGAAAGTCATGTCTAAATGCTTATCTCTATAAATTCAACAGAGAGTAACAATTGACTAAACAGAAATTTATCCTTTAGTTGGCCTTAATTATTTTATACTTGTCACAGAAATACTTTATACCTTAAGACTATTAATCCTGAATTAGAGATACATCATTACAAATATCCCTATATATCTAAGTCTAAATATCTTAATATTGTGAAAATATAGCCTAATGAGTAAACTAGGCCTTATATGTAGGAACCCATTAGCCAATTTTAGTCATTATTCTTTAGTAATTTCCTCCTTCTTCTATTTGTAATTCTCCAAATTTAATTTTAACTATTTAGCATTTAATTTGGCCATATTCGGCCCAAATATTCTACCTGTTTTATGTCAAAACTATCTAGATACCTATCACACCTACCCTACAATGTCATTCTAAAAATATACAAACGCACTATAGGAATCTTGAAGCTACAAAATAATGCATGGTTAATCCAAAATAATGTGAATAAATAAGCAATACTTTTGACAAAGAAATCTGAATGCTAAAAGGTTAAACATCATGCTTCAAGTTTTCTCTTAATGGACATCTTCCTGCCTAGTTCCTATTATTCAGTTTCACAACTATCTTACCCATATTATTGTAAGCAATACATTATATACTTTTATTATCAAATAGTACAATATTAACACTAGCAACTCAATAAAAATAAATTTAAGTGCAGCACCTTGGGTAAGTGCCTTCCACTATAGCAACAGGCTAACAAAAGCCTTGTGAGTGGATATGGAAAATGGAAACTGAAAGAAGTGCCTATATTATATATAGATACATGACATATATGTCTGTGTGCATGTGTGCATTTGTCTTGTCTTGACAGTTTTTGACAATAATGTCAAGACAAGGGTGCTTGTCTTGACATTAAGTTTTGACACAAGTAAGCATCACTGTTATACATATTGTTCGTTTCCAGTCTGGCATGAAAGGCATCCCTGGTCACAGAGAAATAGTACCTTGCTTGGAAACAGATGAAGGTAGGTGAAAGGAAAGGCACTGAGTCACAGAAAATCTGCTTCAACAAAATTCGTCTGATCCATGCAAGCATGGAAAAATAGATGTTAAATGATGATGATTTTAGTTAAACAATTTTTCATCACTATTGTTGTAGATCACAATCTATATTGTTGTTTATAGGTGGCTAAACACTCATTAACTGCGTTTTTCATAGCAACAGTGACAAAAGGAGCTGCAGTACTTGATAGGCTTTGTTCAAAAAGCACAGGTTTTTCACCCAATGTTCACATCCTTGGCTAATATAAACTTAAGATATAATCAAACACACACGTGACTGGTCTTCAGTCAGTTTCTTTCAACCAAATTCCATGTACAAGCCAACCTGGGGCGACAGCAGATGATACTTGTCTAAAGTGCTACATGGTGGGATCAGAGCAGAACCACATGACTGTCAAGTGAATAACGTAACTATGCAGTCATGCTGGTGTCCTTGTTTGTAAGAATTGTTTTTTTTTAGAATGATACTTATAAGAATTTATAAAATCTAAATAGTATTCTTAAGTCAACCAAAGTTTACTTCCAAACTGTAGGGTTTTTTGGGTAATTATCATATGCTGCACAACTTTTGTTTCCCCTCCTCCTATCTACAACTTATTTTGTTGCTACAAATGTGTAGCTGTTTACTGAATTCTAATTTCTCAGCTCTATTATAATGTAATGCTATAGACTATGCTTGTGATAAATATCTACATTAGCTGCTCTGCTACCAATTCTTCCTTTCTCTCCTTGCTTCCCTATTCTCTTTTATTGTTTCTGAAACTAGAAATAAAAATACAAAAAAAAAAAAATGAAAGAGAAATATACTCTACTATGTTTTATACATAAATTAGATGCAAGAAAGGGAGTGAGAAGAAAGAGAGAGAGAGAAAGAAACAGAAAACAAAACATTTATGACGAAATACAAATATAACTATATAATAATAAAGAAAAGAAATTTCAGTGAAAAATACCTGTTTTTACTCTGCTATAAAAACACAAGAAGAGATCATTATAATGATAATGAATGTAATGCTGAGTAATGGAAAATGGTGTGGGGTGGGATAATAAAAGAAACAGTATATTACTCACCAGTCGTTTGTTGGTATTTTTTCTTCTATCTCTTTTATATTTTTTATTTTTAAACACTAAAACTTCTGCAAAAACAATATAAAACAAAGATACATATATAAACATAAATAATCATACATATTAATTAAATGAATTAATTATAAAACCCTAGACAAAAAAATTGCTTTGCTTAGAAGTACTAAACGCTTCGAAATCACTAAAAAAAGAAAAAAAGAAAAAAATAGAAGTGATATGACTTAAAAATAGGAGAGAAATATTTTGACAGACACAAGTCACATTCCTGTCTATGTGCTTCTTAGTTGCATTAAACAAAGAAAACTGTTCTAAAAGATACATCATAGAAAACGCAACTTCATGATAAAGAATTAACTGAATCCAAGGATTTACAAGGTTTTGAAGAGAATGACAGAGCTGAGTGGTTTTCTGGCAACTTCTCCTGGCGCATAGAAAAATTTGCTCTTTTACCCAACAAAATATTTGTTAATTATAATGGTTTGCAGCTTGTGCACTGCACCTGTCTATTTCCCGCTAGACACATTGAATTGATAGGTTTCTTGGCCATAACTACAAGTAATTTAGCAGTCAAACACCTGACTGAAATTACCAGTGATGAGTCAGAGTAACCAACAATTTACATTTAATCAAAGAACCTGATTCAAATAAATATTAAGAAGGAAAAGGAAGCTAAATAAAGGATGATGTGTACACGTTAAACTAGCTGCACAGAAGTAGTTACTAAATATCAACATAAACAAAAAACAAATACACAATAATCAAACAACCTAAATCATACATAGGTAAGCTAAAAAATGGATGTTGCAAGTCCCATCTTCTCATGGTACACTAATATCATCCACTTTCCTCTGATTCTTGCTGACACAATTACACTTTTTGAATATTAGAATTTAACTCATGCACATACTAACCTGCGAAAGTCATCAACCCATTCTTTCGGAACCGGAATAATTCCCGAATTCGACTTTTTAAGTCTCTTTCACCTTTAAAATAAAAGTATAACTATAAATCAGTAAAGTATAAGATTAAAGAATTAAATAAAATTAGATTTAAGTTTTCTGTTCTTCTTCACTCATTAATGGGCCATCTCATGAATTTTATCTGATGTGCCCTTCTTTAATTATATTAATTGTTGACAGTTGATATGAAGTGTTGTGAGCATGTAACATTTGCCCAAGATTGAAGCTATGTTGGTGCAAAATTGACATTTTTATTTTATATCTAGAATGGATTTCAAGAGCTAAATTAACAATTGTGTTAATTTAGAAATGACAGAGTTTTGTAAGATTTCCATTGCCACAATGAAGAAATGAAATACTGAGAATATGCACAAAATTTCATGCTGTTATCTTTTAGCCACTGTAATACTATATTTTACAACTAATTTCCTCACACTAGTTACAAGTTGGAAAGATCAAATATTCTTCCTTTGACTAACAAATTTATCTACTATCTACTTCTCTCAGCTAAAATGAGTGAAACAAAAGTATAAATAAATCATGTGTAATGACACAATGCAAATAACTGTTTAAGAGGTTTATGTTTAAATCTTGTGGCAGTCTGGTTAGTGAAGTATACCCACAACCCCTTACAATACCTAACCAATACAACAGTCTATTTAAAATATTTTATACTGCTCTCATCAAACAATGAAGGCAACTTACGCGCTAAACTTTCATAATACTGCACATGTTCCTGGAATGTGTGAAATTTTGCAAACACACGTAATTTTTCTTGAAACTCTCTTCAACAAGAAAAGAAAAGAAAAGAAAAGAAAAAAATTAATATTTATTTAGATCAATAAAATATAATGAAGGGAAATTATAAATTTCAATTTTTTCTTTAAATGACTAAAAAACTATTAGACTTCTTGAACATTTAATCATTGTATTTTGAGAAAATTGGTTTGGAAGTAAAGAAAATATTCTTGGACTGAAATAATCGAAGCAATTTAGTTCTTTAGTTACTATTAACAACTAAAACTAATGTCATGTTGGGAGGCTCCCAATTCAGTTTTACACTACATAATTTTATAACAACTAATTTGGTCAACAAATCATTAATAAAAATATATTTACTATAAATTGTGCATCACCCATCCTACTATTTAAAAAATTTTATGTGGGTATGTTGACAATTTGATGAACAGACTCATGATAAACACATTCCAATCAATACCAATGTCATATTTTTAGGCATTGTATCTTGAACCATATTTTCTAATTTGTCTTCCCCCTTTTCAAGACAGTAGGGAATATAATTTGATGAAGTTCTGCTATTTCTAGCAGGCTGAATGACCACATAGACTCCCTACTATAGATATGTAGCATTCTACAAAGGAATGTGTTGTTTAGATGATCAATTCTGAAAGGTATAACCTACAGTATATTTATATCCAGAAGACTCTCTGAGTGGTTGGCGTTAGGAAGGGCATCCAGCTGTAGAAACTGCCAAATTAGATTGGAGCCTGGTGTAGCCATCCGGTTGCACCAGTCCTCAGTCAAATCGTCCAACCCATGCTAGCATGGAAAGCGGACGTTAAACGATGATGATGATGATGATGATGATGATGATGATGAAGACATTTATGTTGATATTCAGAAAGTTTCTCAGAAAATATAAAGTTATCTAAAACAGCAAGAATTTGATCTGGTTTGATAAAAGTATGCAACATAGGTGCTAACATTGCTGCATGATTACAAAGTTTAATTTGCAACCATGAGGTTCTGGGTTGAATTCCACTGCATGGCACTATGAGCATATGCCTCCAGCTATAGCCTTAGGTTGACCAATACCATGTAAGCCAAATTTGTTTGATGAAAATTGCTAAGAAGCTGGTCATATATACCTGCATGAATCTGTCCATTTAAATATGTTTCTAAACTTCTCTAAAACCAGTTCAATTTCTTAGTGTGCTATTTGCTCCATAATTTAGTAGTTCAAGAAATAGAAATTAATAAAGTAGAGTTTACTTGTTTCAGTCATGTAGTTGGAAAGCAAGCTTCTTAAAACACAGCCCTGCCCAGATTTTTTTTCAACTTCTCTATTTCCTGAACCACAGTAACAAGGAAACAATCAGAAAGAATTTTGTAACAATATTTTTGTATTCTAAGATGAATGCTAGATTCTAGATTTGTCAGGGAGTTTTGTGAAAAACAATAAAGCAATGTATGTTGGATAAATACAGTCAAATATAAAAAAAAAAGAAAACTATTGTTCATCTTAAATGAAACTGAAAATTAACAGTAAATAAATAGAATAAGACAATATTTACCTGTCAAGTTTTGTAGTTTTCTTCTTAGCATACTGGGACTTAAATTTGTTGCCCCCATTTATCTGAAATAAGCCATAGTCACGAGCCAATCTTTTCCTATGTTCTCGTTCTTGTAACCGAAGGCGATAGGTGTCCACCTGACTGAGTTTGAATGCTGTAAAAGTAAGAAGTCAATTTGAATTAGTAATTTTCTCTAACTTTAAACTAACATAAGAAAGATTTGAAGTTTGAGAAATATCAGAAGAGGAAATATCTGAGAATGCTTATGAAATGTTTTAAGCTCTTCATATGTTAACAGAAAATAAATTTAGAGGATATTTTTTTCATTTTCTGGGATATTTTGATGTCCCAAGGTAACCAAATTCAAGATGATTAAAAATAATGGTCACATGTGTAAATAGAGAAAAAATGGTTTCACTTATGTTAGCTAAGCTTTAATACATATTAGAAGAGTGAAGGGAACTTGTTATGATCTAAGCCAGTAGAAATCAGTTGACAAAGTTCATAAACTGATTAAATTTCTGTGCCATAAGAAGAATTTAATTCTAATGCTTTGGGCGAAAAGAAATGAGAAGTGCACCATTTCTTTGCTGAAGAAAGGATCTGTCTGAAACAGTACAATTAATCCACATGACTCACAAAAATTTATAGTTTCTCAAATTTCATATCTAATACAAAGAAATTACTGAAGGCATTTATTTACATAAAACTTCAAAATTATTAAGTATCTAATCTACACAGAATATATTCTTCAATGTAAAATTCTAAATCTTTCACAAGTAATTCCTTTCTTGTGCAAGTTGGAGAAAAAAATACTCCTGAATAAAACTGAACAAATAAATAGTTATTTACATTATAAAGCATACAAGAGCTAACAAAACTACCAACAATAGTTTAATTATTACAAATTTGCTTATAGAATCTTTTGGAGGGTCAAGTCCATGTATGCCTACACTGGATGAAAATGTAGCCATCACTCTAGATTGCAGGCTAAATTGTGAAACATATATTGAAATCTTACCTATATCAATATCTTCATCATCTATCTCCACAGATAATGAACTAATCAAAGATTCAGCATCCTTGTCATATACCTATAAAATAAAATGTATATGTATGTGTGTGTGTGAGTGTGTATCTTACACAAGTAGAAACCATTGCAATAAAAAACGAAATTAAGTGATAACAAATCAAAAGTGTCTTACAAAGACAAATTAAATAACGAAGGTACTGATTTAGATACATTGCAAAATGCTGCTAAGTCAAATAAATTACATTTTAATATGTACATTATAAGAAGTATTACAAATCAGATATATAATGCAAGTATCATCATCATTGTTTAACGTCAGTCTTCCATGGGTGTGGAACAAGTATATATATATATATATATATATATATATATTTATATATATATACTTAATTTTCTCTGTGAGATTTATAATTAGATCATTTCCAATTTTTGTAATCAGCGAATGTGTTTTCACTAAAAATATATATACTTGCAAGGGTTTGAAAAGCATCTTCAGCCAGCTGGTGTTGCTACTTCAGGCTGATGACAAGCAATGACTCAGAAACATGTCCCTGAATGCACACTAGGCTGGGTGGGGTGCTTGTTTCCCCCTCACAAATATAAGGACACAGGAAATGTGTCAAGGCCGACAGGAAGAGGTCCAGTTTCCTAGGGCTAAATAGCAGCAGAATGATTCCCTTATTGGGACTGTAACATTAAGTTGACAGTATACAACTGCTTTATATATATATATATACATACACATACATGTATATATACATACGCACACATATATATATATATATATACATATATATATACATACATATATATATATATACAAATATATATATACATATATATATATATATACATACATATACATACACACACATTATTACCAGCCCCATTATCTGAAGTCTTTAAATATGCCTAATATACTTTTATATTTCCTTCCTATCTCTATACTCTTCAACAATTTTACTTCTTAATAATAGACATTTTATGTTTATTTACCCATTAACCCTTTCGTTACTAACCCGGCCATAGCCGGCCGAAAAATTTTTTGATTCATAAGACTAACCCGGCCGTAGCCGGCCGAGCGTACCCATTGTTATTTAAATGTATATTTGAACCCAAATCTTGTCAGTACATTCGTTAAAACACCTGATTTCACTTTGCAAACAGTTGAGTTATTGTCTCTGACATTATTTGGCGTGATATTTGAACTCAGTGAATTTTGGAAGATTTTTTTCCACATTTTTTGCAGTGTTAATTTTTTTCAACTTTGAAGATGGAGAGGAGTTTCATGCTATCAAGCAGTGATTCCGAATTTGAAGGTTTTTCAACAGAAGATATGGAGATATCGAAGAAAAGAATGAATGAGCTACAAAAGCACAT
>NC_068981.1:79665769-79682188 GCF_001194135.2 Octopus bimaculoides | reverse complement strand
AAATATTATTATGGGTATTAGACAGTTACCCAGAATAACAAATTACTGGAGTGATCAGGAACCTTTTGGCGATGAATATATTTCCAGTATTATGAACGAGTATGATTCGTGAAGCTGAACCAATATTTACATGTGAGAGACACTAGCAGTACCCCAGTACGTGGAGAACTTTCAGACAAAAATTATGCAATGGAATTGATTAAGAACCCTTTCTTTAATTATGTTCCAAATATCACATTAATATGTTGATAAATAAAAAAGTTACAGGTGTTTAATGAGACTAGTCTAAATTCATGATTATTTTAGAATTTAATTGAAACTCATGAGGAGTGTATTTTGGCCAGAAATATAGTAACGAAAGGGTTAAGTCTACTCTGAATGTCACTGTTATAACGACTGAGAATAAACAAGAATTGCGAAAATTAATCAAGTAAGAACTGATTATAAGCAGAGTTTGCTGGAAATAATTGTAGTAGTGGTTGCTACAGCTACTACTGGCAGCAGGGATGAAAATAAATAACCCCACTGCTACCACCGCTATCAACAGTAACAATCTGACATAACCTGCAGTTACACAACAATGTATCGTTCTCTTTTTTTTTTTGAAGCTTCTAACAAGTTGTTGATGCATGAACTATAGGTAATAACAAGCTTCTGCATGATTATCTACACAAGTAACGAGGTGGATTTCTACATAACACAAGACTTAAAAACTTGTTATTAAAAGAAATACTTACAAAATCATCCCTGAAAAGTACATAACGAAGGCTACGTCGCTTGACATGGTTCTTCTCAGCAGGTACCACTCCACAATCTACATGAAAGAATTGGTTGTAAATTAAAATGAATAGTAAGCATCAAAATAACTCTCTTTTATTTGTTTCAGTCATTTGACTGCAGCCATGCTGGAGCACCGCCCTTAGTCGAGCAAACTGACACCAGGACTTATTCTATGTAAGCCTAGTACTTATTCTATCGGTCTCTTTTGCCGAACCGCTAAGTTACGGGGACCTAAACACACCAGCATCGGTTGTAAATCAATGTTGGGGAGACAAACACAGACACACATACACAGATATATACGACGTGCTTCTTTCAGTTTCCATCTACCAAATCCACTCACAAGGCTTTGGTCGGCCCAAGGTGCCACAAAGTGGGACTGAACCCAGAACTATGTCGTTGGTAAGCAAGCTACTTACCACTATGGATTATTATCATAATTAAATAGAAATTAATCAAGTTGGAGGAAAAACATTTTTCTAGGTTAAAGAGATGCGAATTAGTGACACAATTTACTAATAAAATTAAGCAAAAAATATAGTGCTTACACCAGTCACTATACAAAATTTCAATAAACTATAAAATCACCCACCTGGTTCCTCTTTTTTTATAGAATTGTTCAGTACTTTTTTATGATTCACAGAACAAGTTTCTATAAAAGAAAAAAAAAACTTGTTTAAATCTCACATAGAACAGAAAAAAAGACATAACATATTAAGAACATTTTTACAAGAGCACAGCACTACTACTAATAGGCTACAAAAATGCTGGGGAGAGGTAAAGTTAATTGAAACATCCCTAATACATGCCTGGTACTTATTCCTTTGAAGGACAATATTGATCCTAGATAAAAAGGAAATAATGAAATACTGTAGTCTGACACTAAAGTTTTTTGCTATTCCATTCTTGTTTTAAAGAGGGAAGAACTAGGTAAATGTTTAGTATCTCATTAGAAGAGCAAGACAGAATAGAGAAGTGCATCAAAAGAATTTAGATGAGAATGATACTGTTTGCCAGTTCAGAGGAACAGAACGTCTTGTCACCTAGACAGAAGAGACAAGAGGATACAGAAGATAGACAGGTTAGTAGGTATGCTATGTTGCTGAGCAAAGTCTTGCCTGACACTCAGGTGGTATCTTTAAAATATTGACAGAATATTTATGTGTATTGTAACAACTGCATTGGTTTTGATGTACATGTGCATTATATAGAGTTACTATAAGAATGAAGAAAAAAATTGATAAAGGAAAAGAGCAAATTTTCAGAATTAGAAACAAAGTGGACTGATATGGTAATCAGCCTAAAAAGTAATTACAAAATCTTTTCTAATTTCTTTGTGACACGTAAAAGCACCCACTACACTCTCTGAGTGGTTGGCGTTAGGAAGGGCATCCAGCTGTAGAAACTCTGCCAAATTAGATTGGAGCCTGGTGTAGCCATCCGGTTGCACCAGTCCTCAGTCAAATCGTCCAACCCATGCTAGCATGGAAAGCGGACGTTAAACGATGATGATGATGATGATGATGATTAGTATACAGGTATGTGCACTTTCTTCAAGACATGCAGCAATTAATTAAATTTCCATTTAGTTGTGTCCAAAGATATAATTAATAACAATTTTTATTGTGGATTTGACTCACATCCTTAATCTTTGTAAGCCCTAAATGACAGAATCTATTTTGTACTGTACAACCTAAACAACAATAACAGAAGGATTTTAAATGTAAAATATATTTACCAGATTCATTATTGTTATTAGCTGTGTTGTTGAACTTATGATTTGATACTGATTCTGGAAAAATAAACAAACATTTTATTACTAGAATTCTTATTTAATATACACAATATCATGATGATGATGATACACATGTATGAAACAGAAAAAAACAAACAAACTTAGCTTCTAAATAGAAGAAAAGGAAAAAGTAAATGAAAGAATGAGATATAAATCATGTTAGTCAATTTAAATTTCCACTGCAGTAAGAACTAATTTCTAAAATATACTCAATTCTTAATAATGACATAATAAACTTAATTAATTATGATATACTAAGATACTACACAAATGATACAAACCTTCAGTTGAAGGAAGGTCGAGGCCAAAATCACTGCAACAGGGAATTGATACAGCTGTAAAAAAATAATTAGTAAAAGGAAATACAGTTGACAAAATTTAACAGCACAAATTTTTGATAGTTAAAATTTAAGAAAGATATCATCATTACTACTACTAATATCACCTCTATCCCCCAGCACTAGTTTAATATTCATTTTAATAGTGGTATAGGCAAAGTCTTATACCCCCCACCATGAATTTACCTTGCATTCTATTAGACTTGATCAGAAACTAATTTATCCTGTAGACTACCACCAACTAGAACACATCACATTTTTTCTCAACTGTAATGTCTCCCTTGCATATGTACAACAATCAACATTCTAAAATACTGAAAGTAACTTCCTGCCTCACATTGTAAATATAAGTTCAATCCTCAAATCAAACTTAAAATTTCCCAAAAGAGAAGTATTATGCATTCAATTGTTATCAATTTCAATTTAATAAATTTAATCAATTTACTATCATACTGTCACACATACACACAAATCTATTTCAGGATTTAGCTCAGTTTATTTTGGAGGAACATAGCAGCTAAAGTTAAATGCAGGTAGCTTAGTAACATTGATAACTCATAAATTCATTTAATATTGTTGGCACGGAAATAGAATATGTAACACAAAAAGTAGCGGAAATGAAAATTGCTACAGATTATACAGTTCAAATGACAATAAATATAACAGAATAGGAGTTGTCTAATTTAAAACATGCACGTGCTAAATATATCTTCCTTCTTGTTTTGTAGTATCAAAATAATTATTTGCACTGCCATAGAAATTTAATTATTCTTTTGACCAAATTATCAAAAAACTGTTTCCATTTATTCTTGTCTCAATGGCAGTTTTTTGTAATAAAATTTTTTATCATGCGAAGCAGATCGTGCATGAATTATCTCCCCGTACAAGGGTACAACCATAGCGGCTGAAGTGGTCATTAGATCCATCTCCTTCAATAATCATGTATAAAGCACTTAATGGCATATTCTTGTCATGGTCTGAAGGAAATATATTTTTAAAATTTGAAGAAAATTAGGTTTTATGGCAAATTGAATTTTGAGATGGAAAGCCATATGGTACTAGTGATAAACAGTTAAGCTGAAAACTGAATAAGCTGGTTTTTATTGTACCCAGGAAACAATAGCTAGTTATTTTTTTAAAACTACAATAGTTGAGCAAACTATAATAATAGAATATAATTGGAAATAATAGGAATAAGTAGGAGTAAGTAGAAGCTGACTGACTAGAGGGTCTAGAATAAAATAATGTGAAAGGAAATATCATGCTGCTATGTTAGTCACACAACAAAGATGACAATGAGGCATGGAACATGAAATAGAGAAGAGATAAACTTGCTACTATAATATATTTTATGATTATACAGCAGTGTTTGCAATAATATTACTAATACCCATATATAGACAACATTATGTTAAAGAAATTATTTACTCAAAATTACCTTTCCCAATGCTACCAAATAGATAAAATGAAGCATAATGTTCTTGACACTCTGAAAATAATTAAATAAAAAATATATATATATATATATAGATTACTGAAAATATATATGAACTGTAAAACATTACAAGCTAATACAAACTATTAACTTCTATAACAGATTGGAAGTAATGAAGTGATTTAAATATGTTGTATTCAGAGATTTAAGATTTAGTAACATGTTTAATAACAATAGAAGAATTAAGTGTATTAGTATAAGAGGAAAAAAAACTAAAAACAAGGAATCAACAAATGGAAAGATATGGCTAATGATACATACAACATCAATATGGTTATCTTCTAAAACTTGATAGGTTTTAACTTACTTAACACAGCACTCAGAAAATTTCACCAATATTCTATGTTAATATCAAAATAAAACTAAGGTAATGGAATAGAACTAAATTGGTAAAGATGATCTAGCCTTTTGTAAAAGGTTTAGTTTGATGTCTTACGTTTTGGTGTACTACGATGTCAATGGAATTAATAAAAATAAACAACACTAGTAATATTCTGGAGTCAATTTCAATATACAAGTTCATTTCCTAACACACACATACAAAAAAAAGGAGCTTTGTGCTCATAATTTTGATATTAAAAATATTAAGGTAATAAAATATTTTCCTAATTAATTTCACTGTACAAATCAGGTGTAATAAAAAAATGAAAGAAATGAGATGAAGTGAGCCATGTTATTGTCTAGAGACTAAAAGAAAACCATGTGCCAGTATCATGCTCTACAATACATAAACTATTTGCTTCATGATAAAGAAATCAGAAAAAAATACATGATTTGATATTTTAAAATTCTATCTAGACAACTTTCTAGTTTAATATTTTAACTTTTTTGCCTCTCTTCCTCCTTAATGCAAGTCATTACTTTGTTAAGATGTTGAGTTACCAGCTGAAGGGTCATATTTATTACCTGTGCTATCCCTTTGTCCATCTTGCTGTAAACAAGATCCCAAGACAGCATAGTGTACTAGGAAGCAGGAGCATGGATCTATTGAAAAATGGTTTGTAAGTTGGTAGCCCTGGGATTATTCATATATTATAAATGGAGTAGCATCTTACCTAGAGCAAAGGTATCTCTTAATATTTTAATAAATAAAATAAACTGTTGCAGTTCCAAGCATAAACTCTTAGGAAATAATATTATTTTCATAGATTTCTGTAAACTGCTTTTTAAAAATATCAGTCACACACTTACAAAACAGTAAACCTGTTACAATATGCCCTGAGAGACATTTTGTGCAATAAATAACCATATATTGACAAATTGTACAATATACTGCAAAAACAAGACGAGAGCACATCACAAATAAATCATTCTTTTTCTTTGTTCTATGGGCATACACATTCAGTTAATCTTGGAGATATGTTACTGATAAATTCCAAAATTAAAGAAAGCAGTTGTTATTCTGTGACATTGACTCATTCACAATGAGATTCAAAAGTATTGTTCATTATTACTATCTTCACAGTACTATAGTGCCGGCTTTCTCTCTTTCATCTACTGCAGAACACTATAAATGTTAAAACTCGTGGGTAACTGTCATAAGTTTGAGGAGACATAGCTAAAATATGACTTAAGCACAGCTGCCTAGAGTCTACTTAAAAGTAACTTTAACCATTTATAACATGCAGATCAAAGAAATACATATGAATTGAAAGTTTAAATGAAATAATCTGCTTACCTGAGGCATTCCTAGTTTCAACATGGTTAGCAACATCATGCCTGCAATAACAGAAAGGAAAATATATATATTATTCCACAATCATAAAATTCAGTACTTCTTCATTACTCATAGTTTCAATACTTGCACAACCTTATGCTAAAGTTCTACTGGTGCTTGTTATTATTGATGCATTTAGATTTTTTTCTTGAACCAGATCAACTAGTTTTAATCATTATTCAATCAATGTTCTATTGGAAGTCTAGATGAAACTTCCTTATATAATCAGGGTAGTATTTCTTAATTCTGAATGCCCATAACATTTGGATGTTTACTATGATTTCCTACTTCGATACCTTTATGAAATACAGGTAGTGGTTGTAATTGAATTTAAAATCCATGTATTACTCATTTCATTCTTCACAGTCCTTAACCTCTCTATCAAAAGGGAGGCAGTATAGATCCACTTGGATACTTACATCCCCTAACTTTTATACCCTTATGCAATAAAGGCAGTGGCTGTAATTAAATTTAAAATCAATGTATTGCTTACCACTCCATAATTATTATCATTTTCACAGTGAGGGATGGTATGAATAATCCTGGAAACCATTGGTTTAGGGAATATCATCCTAGGATTCAGAATTAGATATAAGAAATAGAAATTGTCACTCACCAATTACCAAATCCATATTGTTCCACAGCATCCAGCAACATAGTTTCTTCAACTAAAGTCCATGGCTTTTGGATGTTGAAAGGCCCAATCATATCACTCTGCAAAAGAAGAAAACTTTTTGTTTTTATCACTGATTAACACTGATAACATTTTCGACCAGATGTTTAAATTCTATTTAGTGCTATTAAGCAAGGCATAGCTCTGCTCGTCCTAGCAAAAAGCAGTTTCCTCTCCTTTACAGCAGACAGACAAGTGATAAAAGACATCTAGTTATATAAACAATTGCTCCTAAAAAAAGTAATTTTGTTTTTTAAAAACGTCTTTGAATTCAAACTTTCAGCTAAATTATACATTCACCAAGATTTCTTTTTTCTCATAATATCCAACAATTCTGAAGAGGGGAAACAAAATTTTATATTACTCTATTATAACTACTCCATTACTTCAACAGTTCCATTCAGTTTATTAATTGTTAACTGGCCAAATTTCAGTTTTAATTACAATCGATGAATGTTTTTAGCAAATCTCTCCATCAATGACTTTAGCAGTTTTTGTTCAATGCAGTCCTTGGTAGGATGGATATTCTCTTTACTTTTTACAACAGAATAACTTTCTTAGTGACAACCAATTTAAAAATATGAATTATCAAAAGCAAAAGATGCATAGTAACAAAAACATAAATACTTCTCTCCTCCTCTATACAGACAATACTCTCAATTTTATTTTACAAGAGTCATTTGTTATTAAAAAATGACACTCTCAAGGCTAGTAGAGATACACATTGATTCTTTATGAGAAATAGTGTTATATGGACTGTTGAATTTGTGTTCGTCTGAAGTCCAGTGTCAATGTGGTTCGTCAGAGTTCATTGTTGTTGTTGTTGCTGCTGCTGTTGCTGTTCAAATTATATTCTCTGGGTTCTGCTGACAACAGCGCGTCTCTCTCTCTCTCTTTCTCTTATTGTATTAGGGCGGGAATTTTAATACAAAAAACAGGTGTGTTATCTGCATCCACGACGGCCCATTCCACTATCAGTCGGATCCAATGTTCGTTGTGTTAATAAACAAAAGTCATGTCCGCCATATCTATTAATGACATTTTACTACGACAGTTACACAAGACAACAACAATGAAACAATGAACTCAGACGAACCACATTGACACAGGACTTCAGGCGAACACAAATCCAACAGTCCATATAACAAATAGTATAACAGGTGCGCAAAAATAAAAGGTATATTGAGTAGATGTGTGGGGAAAGGCAAACCAGCTATGAGCAATGTATCTTTTTTTGAAGATGGTAGTGTGGATTGTAGACTAACAATATAACATCATCATTATTTTTTTTGAAGATGGCAGTGTGTAATCTGTAGACTTGTTAATATACACTAGGTATACAAATACTGCATTTAAATATGTTGACAGTTGCCAAATTTCTTGCTGTTGCCCTACCTAATCATTGAGGATACACACAATATATTTTTGAAATAGAGAGGAAAGAGTGGTTGTGTGGATGTGGGTGTAGTGAGAAAGAAATAATGGTATTGTAGTTGTCGACCATCCAGTCATTTTGTATTGATACTGCCCTATCTAATGAGTCCTTTTGAAGGCAGCAAGGTATGAATTCAAAGGAAATTTGATTGTTAGAGGTTCCCTATTATTTTGTTTACATTTTAAAGTCTTATTATATGAAAAGTGGCTTTGATGGTAAGAAATAATTCTACTGCAGTAGCGGAACAGCATTTCTATGGGGTTGAGAAGCAGTGATACTGTGAGAAAGTTGACACTGTATGAAGACCTAAGCCGGTTTCGTGCACACATTTCTTTTGACTAAAAATATTTTAAAGAAGTACAACATTTACCTAAGCGTGTATTTACTGGCAAAATATACTGATTCCTTAACATTAAATATAATACACAACTGGAAGCATACTTAAAATATAATACACAACTGGAAGCATACTTAAAATAGCAGCCAAATTCTTCCCAAACCATACCTCAATCGTTTTAAATCAAGCAGGATACTTGCATAGTCCAGCATAGACAACACTATACTTTAAACAAAAAACGGGATGAGCACAGTGTTTGTTCAATCATAACAATAGGAAACTGATTTAGTGTAAACCAGTTTCTTGACACTATTATATCATCGTTTTAATATTTACTTTTCCATGCTTGATAAAAAGAAGAGAGTATATTGAGGCATATATATTTTTAATTAGATACCGATAATGGTTTAATGTAAGTGGTGGTAATGAACTGACTAAATCTAATTTATCACGCATAATAAAAATCGCTTATTCTTACTGTAATCAGATTTTTTTTGAAAGAACTGAATAGTATTTCTTTGAAACAAAACAGATTCAAACTAGAGAGACAGAGGCCTAACTTAATGTTAATTTCATGAAATCAAACGTAAGCTTTTGGAGAAGCGAGTCTACAACAGCTAGGTTTTGATTCCTAGTTGTAAACCATATCAGAAGTCACTAATACAATCAAAATCACGCATACTGTCACATAATCCCAGTGAGGTCAAGTGCCTACTTATGTATAAAGGAAGAGAATACGATTATGTATCAGGATACAAGTAATTCCATGACTTCAATATAATCATTTGAAACAGTTATATTCTTCAGTGGTTTAAAACGAATAACAACGGAAAAGTGAAAAAGAACAAGCAAGCTATGAATGGTTTCCTTGTCTACTCGATTCCCTACTCTGCATTTAACCAAACCTATCAATTATTTGAATTACCATTCTCTTAAGATAGACTTCCACAATCTAAGAGGTAGAGTGATCACTAATGGTTGGAAAGAAACAGTATTCAGATTATAACTAAGAAAGAGAAAGAGGGGAGGAGAGGAGAAAAATCCTGCGTTTGATCCAAAGGGCGAGTGTCGCCAACTCATCTTCATTGGAATGTATACAAAATATGCATTATCTATAATTGCGTTTCCAACATATATGCGACGAAAAGGCTGTGTGGTTGATATTGATTAGCTTAGGTGCATAAAAGCTCCGTTTACAGTATTGAATTTTTGCAAAGAGCAATAATGCCGCGTGCGCTCACGTGCAAGGCTATAAATACGATAACGGCAGAAAGCAGCATAAGCAGACATAATATAACGTCCACAGAAAAATCATATTCAAATTGGAACAATGTCGCAGTTCACCATTTGGTGTACACATACAACGCTCGCTGAAAATCTATACACACATACATGCGCACGTTATATATAGCTCTCAACAAGCGATGAGTTCATGGTATATATATATTTTATATATATATACATGTATATATATACCACACGCATACAAATAATTTGAAAATAGAATTGAAGGTAAACGTAAGGCGGGAGACAGAAAGAACGGTACAAGCCACCAGTAAGAGGGAGTAAATGGGAGCAGAGAGAAAGCTGCATTAGAGTAAAAGCAATAGTGAGAGAAAGAGAGAGAGAGGGGAAGTGGGAAGAAAGAGGAGTAGGCGTAGTAGAGTGAAGAGCGGCAATAATAACAGTATATCATATAACGGAAACGTTTTGTTTCATACTCGAGTACATTTTACTTTTGAAATACAGATTTAGACAAAACCATGATAATGATGTGAGCTCTAGAACAGCGCGGAGATTGCACACACACACACGCACGCAAGAAGGGAGAGAGAGAGAGAGAGGAGAGCTGAGTTGAAAATATTTTATAAAATTGTTCAAAAGAGATACGCAGCCCGCTGAAAAACGAATTGCTTCTTGTAAACAATAGAAATAAGACAGGCTGGGAAGAGGATGTGGGAAGGAGGTAAAATTAGTACAAAGGAAATAAAGCTGGGATAAAATACATAAATGCATGAGAGAGAGAAAGTAAAAAGAGCGGAGTACTGGGTATACTTGCGCTAATCGGGTGTAGACATAAATAAGCAAAAAGAGGCGAGGTTAAAGTGGAGGGGGTGAACAGATATAGCAGAGAAGTTGGCCACGAGTAGTAACAACGCAGATATGGTGGAAAGAGAGAAGCTAACGGTAGCAAAAAGAAAGCCGTCGAATTATGAGACTACGCTTCATAGAGTTTTGCGTACGAACGTGTTCATAATTCGTTCTGTATGCGTGTGTTTGTGTAAATGCATGAGTACGCAGCTAGTGCAGGTAGGAACTGGATGTTTATGAGCTGACTAATGCTACAGCCTGATGGTGGTGGTAGTGCGTGAGTGACTAACGGAGAATCATCAGAGAATAAATCTAGATTCTTGACAGCACCACACAGATCAGTTAAAATTATGCTAATGGCGGAAACGTCAAGGTAGTTAGTTGACTTCGACAATATCACCGTGCATTCATATATAACCTCACAAACAATCTATAACAGAAAGCAATCAATAGTCAGAGGGGAAAGCTATCTCAATCTGTCTGCTGGTTTAATGGGTGTATATTGGCAATGGATTAAAGAAGTAATACAGCATCAAATCGCAGAGGCAACACCGAAAATTCTATAGCAGCATAGACCGAGTTTGGAACAGAATAAGAAGAAAAAAAATCCCAGTTATGACCATTTCTAACATGCCATTAAATGTTCTTAGCTAAATTTCAATCAAGAGTTCATCTTTTAGCTCAGGAATGATATTAGTAATGAAAACCAATTACTTCTGTACGGTTTAGTATAAATGAGAACTGCATATGTTGGGATATTAATTTCCTTTGCGTTTCAACGCAATCTTTTAAGTGAATAACAAGTTCCCAATTTGTAGAGCAGTTTCGTGCAATGAATAATAAAAACGAGAAGCACAGACGTTAACAAGGACAGAGGAAGAAATAAAGAGAAGATAACTCACCAATATTCGGTAATTGTGATCCCGGCGATGAGGACCTACTTCAGCACCAAGGGAGAAACACTGTTTCGGAGATATCCAAGAAGATTCCAATGAATGAAACATATTGTAAAAGAGAAAAGAAAACAAAAGATAAGCATGTCAATTATAATACAACAGTCAACTTTATTAAATCCTCCACTTCAAGAAACACCGCAGTGTGCGTTTAGCATTTGGAAGTTTAAATTAGAAAACCTGGCAAATAAATTAACACTAAAGACATGGCTATGCTAAAATAAGAAGGCAATTCTGATTCGTAATCGTGTAAAAATTGCAGTTGTTTCAGACCTGGTACAACAAACCTCTGACTAAAGTCATTCCAACAATGACCACTTCCTACATAATTTTAGATACAGTATATCCAGGACTACACCTCATAGCATCCTTCTTTCTTTAAGACAGCAAATGTTAACTATACAAAGGTCTCCAACCGTGACCGCCATGTATTTATTTTTAGATATAGTATATCCAGGACTAACGCTACATACTGTATCCGTCTTTCTTTTAGACGGGAAGTATTAACAACCATCACTAATTAGTGACATTATACAAAACAAGATCATGTTGCAAAAGCTTCATAACAAAAGCACTTCAACAAGTAGATAAATTTTCTGTATCTGAGATACGCTGTTTAAAAATAGGAGGTTAAACCGGAAGTTAACACAGTATCGGCAAAAGAAACCTGGCTATTATCTGTTGCTCCAGCTGTTACAGTGAATCCTATACTGGAGAACAAAAGGAAACAACAAAGAAACACATTTAAGAAAACTCAAGGAGTTTAGTATTACTGCTAATAAACACTCCAGATCTTATTGTGGACTGGCAAAGCTTATATTTGCATGCATTTTTGGGTTAGACAAAGGTGATAGAGTTCAAGTTCACACAATGCAAACATGTCTAATTTTAGCTGCGTGACTGATAATTATCAACATAGCCCCGCCTACACTCTAACCAGTGATAAAGTAAATAAAAGAAGCGATCAGAACACTCCAAGTTTTACTCTTAAGGTTTACAAACCAGTTTATCCCGTACAGGATAACTAAAATTCGACAAGACAAGCGGTGGCCTACATTGGCAGGAGTTGGGGAAGGAAAACTTAACATTGCAAGCACTGCTTAATTTTCCCCCGATAAAGAGAAATGCCTAAAATAATTAGACTTCCTCTCTCCCTACAGCACACCGAAATGTCCCATTTTATATATTTTATCTGCAACTGATCAGCAGTTCAAACGCTCTATATTAATAATACACTCGACGCCAGACTCTTTTTCTCACACGATATGTAACTATGAGTCAACTGTGTATACGTTTATTCCGCTAGTCATAGAGAACAATCGCTTCAGTTCAACTATTACAAAGAGTGAATCTGACACTATACTGTTCCCTAGTAATTACCATTGAGCATTAAGTGTTGGTTGAGTTCAGGTTAGTGTGTAGAGCGGGGTTGGAAAGAAGGCTTCCTATTCATATTACTAGCTAATAGAGTATCAGGTTAGCTTTCATTCAAATCTTAGGTTCAAAAGAAAATTATAAAACCTTTATACGAACTCATACAACCCCCATATTGGTAATGTAATATTAGGAAGAAAAACAACCATATTTATAAAACCATACTGGCATGAAACGGAACAAAATACAGCAAAAGTGTGTGTATATGTGTATGCATGTGTGCGTATATATATGTGCATATATATATATATATATATATATATATATATATATATATATATATATATACATATATATATATATATATATATACACATATACATGAAATTAAGGATTCCCCCCTCTCAACATTGACTCCATAAGGTAGGGACGGCGGAGGCGGAAGAGAATTGAGACGTGTTGAGTGAATCATAGACGGAATAGAAAGAAGAGAAAAACTCAACGACAAAAAAAAAGCCAAATGAATAACGAGCTAAAAGCAATAGAGCAGTAACTAATGTCTTACCAACGAAACATTTAGCTACAAGCAAGAGATAGAACAGGATAATCAGCAGCCATCACAGATATAACAAGAATATACTTCAAACTAAATGAAATGGAGGTGAAAGTAGTCCTAGCATTTTACACAGCATATATACACACACACACAATATAAAAAGGATGTGGGGAAATAATAATGAGCATGCCATATAAAAAAAAAGCATCTACAAAGAGGTAACTCTTTTGGAGAAAAAATATCTTAACACTGAAACAGCAACTTTATCTAGACCTAGTGGAGTTTTTATAGCACACTTGATTATATGGGTGGGATTCGGTTATAAAAATGCCTGTGTATATATAAAATATGCACATGAAAGCGTACAGGTTTTTTACAATTCATAACACATAGGTGAGTTTGTATGAGTGAATGTGTGTGTGCGGAAGAAAGACTGGGTCGTTGTGTTTGTGAATAGCCATAGATTATACCATTTATAAATTTAATTAAAAAAAAAATACCAGATCAACATGATATAATTACTAATTTTAAAAATATTTCAAATCTCTAAGGCCATGGACAAGATTATAACCACAACTGCTCAGACCACCCTATACTTTATAATGAGATAAAAAGAGTGAGACATAAAAGAATGGGCGTGCTGCAGAAAGGATATGGAGGTTTCCCTCCCATCGGAAAATATTAAAGCTTATGCCTCCATTTTCATATCAAAAGAGGTCTCAGAAGTGGAGCAGAAACGTCAGCAGGGAAGAGAAATCTGAATGTAGAAGCCATTTGTTTGCATCGCTTATAGAAGCTACATAAACAGAAGGAGAAAGAGAGAGAGAAGGAGAAAGAGAGAGAGAGAAGGAGAGAGAGAGAGAGAGAGAGAGAGACGGGGGATAGAAGAGGGAATGAATAGATAGAGTGAGTAGCAGAGTATTGAAGGTAAACAGAGAGAGGTGGTAAGAGAGAAGTAGGAAAGGGAAGCAAGTCTTTCTATTAGGAATATAAATAAGAATGATCAGAAATAAAATAGCCTGCAAATATATATTTTGGAGATCGCATACAATTTTTTTTCAGACGCATCAATACTTATATATAGTAGTTCTATTGGCTTAGTATAAAACAATGGAAGACATGCAGTTTTAAGATAGAAAGTCCAGGTTGATAATAATGTAAACAGTGAATGAGTAACTTGCAAGAGATAATTGGGGAATGATGTCGATTTCACATTATACTGAATAATAAAAGCTAGCCACCCGACGAACCAATGCAAATAATATTCATATTCAATGGAGGTTTGAAAGCAGTTTCATAGCACCATACAAGTGTGAGCTGTGCTATATATATATATAACTACATAAGTGTTAATTGCATGGTGTGCAGATCGTGCAGTTGCATATGCATATGCATATATATAATGTAAGTATGTAGTTGTGTATACATGTACGTATATAATCGAGCATGCATATACAGAATAAAGCAGCAAGATGTAAACATGAAATGCAATGATAAAAGGCAAAACCGAATGGATCGGGTTGTCGGAATCAATGGTGGAAGTGTAAGTACTTGCCTGTAAACAAAGATCTATCTCGATACACTGATCGCATTGTATGGCGAAGCCGACGATGTCACATTGACAACAACAACAGGACCGGCTTCTCACCATGGCAGAACGCTTCTTTTGATAACATTGATTCGCAGACGTACGGATCTGCTGTTCCTTTTTACTTTCTCCAGAATGACAGCCAAGAGAAGGGTCAGAACCGCCACGACCAAGGCAAAGCCGTCTCCGACGACGACGAGTTGAAGGTGGTGAAGAAGGGACCCCGAATGCTGGTGTGGATGGTGTTGATATTGTTGTTGTTGTTGTAGCAGTAGTAGTAATAGTAGTAGGGACGGCTCTGGGACTGTTGTTACTGGTCGGTGTAATAACAACTTGGCCGCCGGAGCTGAGCAAACAACAGCGATTGTAATGACAGTACTTCGTCGTTTTGTCGTCGTCGTTGTCGTCGTCTTGTTTCGGACGAACTGAGCGGCATTGAGACGAAGTCGAGGAAGAACGGGTATTGGCAGCATAGCAATTCATTCGCACACTTTCTTCGCCATCTTTTGTTTGGCTGGTAGTGACGTCAGTATTACCCATGATACACTTGGAGACAACTGGCAGTTTTCCATTAAAGCTTTCTTCACGCCGATAGAAAACTCGAATAAAATACTTCGTGAATGTTTTTGTACGCATTTATATTTATAAATATATATATGTCTATGTTTGTCACACTCTTTGCATAGACACATAAATACGATCGGTGTAGATATTCCAGAAATGTGTCACATAATGAACATTCCGTTGAAAAACATCCATACGGCAACACCATTTAAGTCGATTGTATAAAATTTCTCAAATACTTAAAACTCCTTTTACTTCCATTTATAAAAGTTGTTGACTGTTATGTTACACTGTTTAAAAATCCCGAATAATTCCGTGTAAATGTAAAACAATAAACGGTAGACAAAAGATTTTCATTGTTATCTGTTTTCACAAGTAGAGCAAAGCGCGAAGTTCCTTCGAGGGAGAGTAGAATAGCGTATCTCCTCACACAACGGCGAGGGAGCTGTATCTGTTACACGGCTTGACATGAATAACTAGCTTCGCGGGGACAGGTTACCTTTTAAATATAGTCCATGTTGAATACTATACATATATGTATATGTATATATTTGTGTGTGTGTGTATGTGTGCCTATATATATATATATGTATATATACATATACATATAGACATATATATACTGTATATATATATGTGTGTATATAACTATATACATGTGTATGTATGTATGTATGTATATATATATATATAAATATACATATATGTATATGTCTTTATATA
>NC_068981.1:79663651-79665589 GCF_001194135.2 Octopus bimaculoides | reverse complement strand
TATATATATACACACATACATACAGACACACACACACACACACACTTATATATATATATACGTATATGTGTATCTATGTTTTTACACACATAAACACACACACGAAGACATATAAATCGAGCGAATCCATACATATATTCAAACACATCTATTTCTTATACATATAGGTACTTACCCGTATATGCATAGCACAATATACGATATATGCAGTTTTCATATGCATGTAATGTATTATATGTGTGCGTATGTATGTATGTATGTATGTATGTATGTATGTATGTACGTACGTACGTATGTATGTATGTATGTATGTATGTATGTGCGTATGAATGTGTGTGTGCCTGTGCGTGTATGAGAGAAAGAGAGAGAGAGAGAGAGAGAGAGAGAGAGAGCCAAAGAAAGAAAGAGAGAGAGAACGAAAGAAAGAAAGAGAGAGAGAGAGAACGAAAGAAAGAAAGAGAGAGAGTGGGAGGAATATATTTGTGTATACACGTGCACACATATCGACCAGCAGTATTCTGATATCAGTTTCTGAAATTCTAAAGTTTACCGAGTGAATTTTTATTAGTAAAAGAGAAATTTAAATTAATGAGATGTAGTTTTGTTCAGAGAAACAATTTCCCTGTATAAACTGGAGGAAAAAATGCGTTATTGAAATATTATGAATATTTCATAAAATATTATGAACATCTGAAATATAATTTACTTAGCTGTTCCTTTTCTTTTCTCGATTGTTTTTAGTTTTGTTATAAGTTCGAAAATATTACCTATTATCTATATTTTATATTTGTTCAGCGAAAACCATAAAAATATACACGAAGTTGAAGACTAGCGTAACCTAAATAGCGCGCGCGTACATGCACGCATGCACACACAGATACACACCCGCACACCCGCTTGCACGCGCACACACACACACACACACACACACACACACACACACATGCACATTCGCTCTCTCTCTCTCTCGCTCTCTCTCTCTCGCTCTCTCTCTCTCGCTCTCTCTCTCTACGCACACACGCAGTTCGTAGTAAACGCCCCTGAGACCAATAACCTAAATTATCCCCTTCGAAGCGTAGTTGAGCCTTGTAACCTAAATAATCCCCGTTTGAATGAATGAATGAATAAATAAATAAATAAATAAATAAATATCTCAAACGTTTTTTGAGCCTTGTAACCAAAACAAATCTACAAGTGCCGTCACTTCATTTATCGGGCATAATATGGATTTAAGTTGTTTTTAACTTGAAAAATTTCTTTCTTAGTTTCTTTATATTATCTTTTCGTTGTTTCTGAATCTTCATTTCCAACTATCAATTTTATGATTTATAATTTAGTTTAAACGCTGAGGTAGCAGAAATGACAGATCATCGGGGAAACTCATTACCGTGGAGTAAAAGCGATTGTCTCTTTACTTTCTGAGTTCGAATCCTGCTCGAATCTACTGTGCTGTATATTCTTCCTTCGGGAGTTTAATAGATAAGTACTGGATAAATTCTGGTGTCTATTCAGTAAACGATGTTTCATCTATTGCGAATATTTGACCTTGTGACAATAAGTTGTTTTTTTTTTACCAAAGGAGCAAGAAATTATCTGCACAGAACCACCTCACGACTCATTTGGAGCCATTTCACTTCAACTATGCTACTAATACATTCCGGGTTAGGGAGACAGTCGCTTTTTCCATTTCTCTTCTTTAATATATCCGTCCTCTTTGAATGGTAAAAATCGATGTGGAGGAGGAATTTCAACCATGTTTCGTGGTCTGCTACCACAACAGCTCCTTTATAGGATCCAGTTAGCTCAAGACATCATCAGGAGGAACCACGTCCGGTTTCGGCCCCTACTCCTCTACCGTTTTGACGTGGCGGGGCCACCCCCTTTCGGAGGTGTCTTCAGCTCTGGTGTTGGGTGCATGTCTTCTTTCACTGTTTGTGA
>NC_068981.1:79655146-79663566 GCF_001194135.2 Octopus bimaculoides | reverse complement strand
GTGGAGGAGGAATTTCAACCATGTTTCGTGGTCTGCTACCACAACAGCTCCTTTATAGGATCCAGTTAGCTCAAGACATCATCAGGAGGAACCACGTCCGGTTTCGGCCCCTACTCCTCTACCGTTTTGACGTCCCCCCCCCCTTTCGGAGGTGTCTTCAGCACTGCAAAACAACAGATAGAGAATGTTTTAGAGAATCGAATTTAACCGGTTTCGATTTGATTCCAGGTTGGAAGCAATTTATTTCGTTTATGCCATTAGCATCATTGAAAAAGGCTTCAACATCGCAACTTCTAATTTCCTTTCTCCCTGAAAATTTAAAGCATTGTACTCAACGGAAAATCTCTGACTAATAATTAAGTGCAGGATAATAAGCAAGCCGAGCCTTATAACCTAGTTTCTATTCCCGAGTATAAGTCCTTAAGAAAAGCATAAGTGCCGAAGGAATACTATTTCCCACATCTCTACAAACCGAGGAGACAAGTAAAACAAAAGAGTTTCTCCGTGGTCGTTCAAATTTGCTAGAAATAACAACCAACCCCCTATTAAATTACGCCCTACTATCTTAAAAAGAAATGATACATTGGATAATATAATGCCTAAAATAAAAGACCGTACAGCGTAAGTTGGCTCGGCTCTGGGGAAATGGCAGACTAGTTAGCGCATCCGCCAAAATGCTTGCGGCGTTTAGTTTCAGCCCTTTACGTTTCGAGTCCGAACTCTCTTTGTCATTTATCCTTTCCGTATCGATAAAATAAAGTATAGGACAAGAAATAAGTCGATTTATTATTCCCACAAACCGTCTTGGATGTTACTAGAATCAAAAAAGAAAATAGAAGACAAACAGTTGGGCCGACTTTAGTAAAATAACAAAAGTAACCTAACATTTCATGCCTATACTGAATTTGAATTATCTGAATCAGTTTTACTGGAACGAGAAGCTAAGAGCGGTACTTTTCGTACCACTCTTAAACGTTTCAGTTTTAAAGTTTGACATTAAGCTGAGTGGAATAGTAAGTGGAAGGTAATTAAAAGTTAAGAAAGAAAAGCCCCAGTAACTCAAAAAGATGATATTTTAAGAGGCGTATGCTGTGTAGATGTCACGTTTTAAAGAGAAGTCAACGAAAGACTCTCTTCAAGAAGCGACATAATATGCTTGCTGGCAAGTCAAATTATCTCTCATTATCGATCTTATGTAGTGTACAAAAGCAACACTTCCAGAATTTGCAATTTCCTGAATGGAATGCCGCATGGAACTATCTTCTCATCTACTCTCTTTAACCTAGACTAGCTATTTTCAACCTTATTTGGCTATAGCTCTTTTAGGAACTCTTCTCGGGTTTCTGGGGCGAAATAGAGTCGTAATTTTTTTTCCTTTGATCTATCCAACATAGACAGACACTCTGTGGTTCCTTAGAAATATATCAAGGTCCCTCCGAATGACTGATCTGGACGACCCTCTCATACTTCCTCAAAGCCTATACTCAATCTTATTACGTAGGCACCGTTACACTTACATCGTCCAATTAGTCTCTAAATAGTTGTACGTCTACATCAACTCTACGTAAAACCTCTAGAAATCTGGCACCAAAACAATAGATTTAAGTAGAACTTACTTGAGCCATTGTCTTCCTTCTTACCGTCGATACCAAAGAACATAAAATGCTACCAACCGTCACAGTAACATAAAAATATCATACACCTAGAAGACAAAAACTACAAAGATGCTTATATAAATTTTCCTAACATTCTAGCAAATAAACGATACATTAAAGAAATAAAACGACACAAAGTATTCACAGGTTACTCGTGAGCACGCACTTCGCATCACCACAGGCTGTACATTGACCACATACACAACGAAACGAAATGTAATATCAAACGAGCATGTAGTTATTTTTTTCTACCGCAAATTCCATCAGTCCATACTACTTCTTAAAAACAAATCACCACCAAATGCCCAGTGATGTATAAAACACCAAATAATACCACAACATCATCCAAAAGCAAAATTCGGTCGCTCCAATTCAACTATATAAAAATCCATGTAAAGAGAAAAAGCTGCAGTATTTATAAACTCATAATTCCATGAATTCTACTGGAATGAACAGGACCAATAATACTGGTTAACACAAGCAACATTTTTCATCGAAGATGAAATTAGTCTGAATGCGTGCTGATGCTTGTTCCAAAATCTTTCTTAAATTGTTCTGTTGTACGGCAGCTAAAGTAATGCACTAGTAGAAAAGGTTTTATCTATCAATGATTGACTCTGAACTTGGATAAGTAGTTGAAGAAAGCTTAGAGAGGAGACTGTCGTTGAAATTGCAAGGGTGCTGAATGAATTATTCTTGGAGAGGGCTGGGAGTATGAGGTGCTGGGGGGTACAAGTGCTGTATTTTATTCAGAATCGCTAAGGCGATGCTGGACAGATAAAAGTTCAAACGCTTCATTAGAGTCCCATGTGGACTATGCTGGAATAGAAAAAAACAGAAAGACACTATCGAACGATCAAGGTCATGGTCAAAAGGGAGCATGTTCCTTCGATACAGCAGTATTTTGGTATAATAAGTCACTTGGGCCAAACAGGTGGAGAAGTTAATGCCTCAAAGAGCTGTACTCATGCATGAGTGGAGATATCTGACGGAGCACAGTACTGAATAAGAGTTACAGAAGAGAAAGACCTCCATCTGTCTAGACTGGGCACGGTTTTGGGTGAAATCCCTCGATACCTGCAGTGCATGTATCGAGGGACTTCAAGCGAGGAAAAAGTAAGGCGACAGATGTAAATTCCAGAAATAATATTTTGGTTGAAGGCATACTACTTCAAAGGACAACATCGTAGCTCCATGAAGGTCGCAGAAGGAGCAAGATCTGCCTTGGTCAACGACCCACTATGAAACGCTGTGAGATGGAATTAAGCTGGATTTTTCGATTGTTGAAGTGAAGGCTGGAGTTAATTTTTATTTCGTAGTTAAAATTTTTTTAGCTTGCTCTTAATATGACAGCAAGCTAACAAAAGAATCTTTAAATCAGAGAGACGTGTGATGTGATGGACAGACATAGACAGTGGAAATAACCCTAGAAGAGTCAAAGGTACGCAGCATTGGTGAATGAAGAGAGCCGGCTTAATATTTTGTGTGATTATTGGAATTGAATGTCTCTAGATGCTTTGCGTTAGAATGAGTTTTAAACAGATTATTTACTTTTCTTAGTGAGCACCCTAGTACTCTTTGGAGTAAAACAACACTAACTGAGACGAGGCCACATTAGTTTATTATTCGTCTCTTCTCCCACGTTGATTTAAATAACATTTTAGGCAAAATTTATTCATAGCTTGGCTCGAAACACACAGCGTACACTTCATTATTTCAAACTTAATACTGCTTTTATATCAGAGATTCAGTTAGACAATATGTAATGGAAAAACATACATCACAAAAGTATTCAGGACACAAAAGTGTCATGTATACGATTTTCTATTATAAACTTCGTGTGGGTCGTCGCGGTATTATATACAGCAATAATCAACCTTTCTTCATTCCGAAATCCCTCGAAACTTGTTTTCATTGCATTAATAACTTTATGGGCCAATCTCTTTGTTCATTGCATACCGTACCAATATTTTCTGAAAAGAAATCTGGATGAGAAATTTAGGAAGTATATTCTTAATCATATCCGACAACCAATTTCCTTATAAGCATTAACGAGGTTCTCAGGCCCAACTATATGTGTGAGGTACTTAAAATTCCACAGAAAGCCTTCGCATTATCTTTTGAAGTTTTCAGAACTTCTAATTTCAGAATACTGAGGGTTTGTTCAAATTCGATATCTTTTAAAATCTCTCATTTACTGCCCCTTAAAACATTGTTCCATTTAACTTTTCTGCATTCATTTTGATGAATTTACTTTGAAAGATATTGAAATCCTCTTGAATTGGTTTTACCCATTGCTTCCACAATTTTTTCCTCAAACCGAGTTCAATATGAAGAAGTGGGAGAAATATTTCTTTGGTATCAACTAAAGTGTAGATTGTACACTGCTCATTTCTAGGATAATTGTCCAACGTAAATGGCCTTAATGGCCATTCATGTTGTGATTCGTGGTAGCATGACTGTCCCAAATGCATTTGTAACAATTATGTGCACATGTTTGCACATCAGCGGCACCAGAATTGTAACAATTTATACGTAGCAAATAAACGAGAGAAGAGATATTATTAATTGAAAAGGCCCTTTATTTTCATCGTTACAATGTAGAAGACAACTTCTTGGATTTGTTGCAATTCACAGATGATTTGCCATTCCGTTATCCATTCTGTAGGTAGTTAAATTCATTTTTTGTTGACTGCTAAAAGAATGGATAGAATAAGGATGGAGAAAGAGTAAGAGAATTTAAACAAAAGTTGTGTAGTCGCGCGATGACAGACCATACTTGAAGTGAGAGACAGACAGGTGTGCTCTTCTAACAAGGGGCAAAATGAATGACATAGAACTGATTTTGGGTTCCGTATTTATATTTTTTCTAGCTAAATTGGTCAGGCTAGACAAAGGATTCTCTGTCTTGTCTGCCTGAACCCTATTTAACCTAAGAATGTTAACTTAAACAATAGACCTTACCCGTGACAGATGACTCTCATAAATTTTTAAGTTAAAAAGTCGAGAACAATTAGGGGAGAACATGTAGTAAAATGTAGACTCGGTTTCAAATACTGGCTTAGAATCTAGGAAACTATTCGCTATATCACTCTTCCCTTAGAGGGTTTGTCAAAAAACAAACGAACGATTATGAGAAAAATTACAGAAATGTGCTCTATGCGAAAATCAAAGAACGTTCAAAATTGTGAATGGAAAGTGTGAAGTTACAGGTGCATATGAAGCAATGCCGGAAAGATCACAGATATCAGGAGAGAGAATCTGAGGTGATGTATACGGGACAAGTATCCATTTGAGTGGGTTCGAATATCATGCAATGTCGCTTTATGTACATAGGGTGCAGTCTGGGCTTCGTGTGTATCGTCTTCGTGGCAGCGTTAAGTAAGATTCAGTAACGGATTGCATATACATGTACAAGAAGAGGGTGCAGCTGCGGACATTTAGCTAAAAGAGCCGAGGCGAAAGAGCGCATTCTCAAGGTTTAATTGGAAAATGTCTAACAGAAGTGTGTATTCTGTTGTAGGTGCCTTAAAATAAGTGCAAAGGCCTAGTGTGTCTGGTGTAGTGGTCGCGTGAAATTGTTGCGGGTGTCGCACCACTACACGGGTAAGCAAGAACGACAAAGTGCAAGAAAGATGCTGGTGCGTTGAGACAAGTAAACTTTCTCTATATATACCGAGACCAAACCGGAGTCGTAAAGAGGTAAGTGTAGGTAGACCGGAAGCGTTGGTGCAGGGAAGATGGTTAGTGTTCCGTAATTCGAAAAGATATCCTACGTGCGCTGAGGTGGGAAAAGAGAGCTGAGCAGCCACAGGCATGAGAAACAAGTTAATAAAGGCACAAATATTAGGTTGCATGCGCGTAGCTGGATGTTAGCATGAGTGCATATATGCACCCATGAACGTTGATTATTTTTTAACGAAAAATATACAATAGTGCAGCAAAAATTAGATAGCTTACCAACCACATTGTTCCGGGTTCAGTCCCACTGCGTGGCACCTTGGGCAAGTGTCTTCTAATACAGCCTCGGGCCGACCAAAGCCTTGTGAGTGGATTTGGTAAACGGAAACTGAAAGAAGCCCGTCGTATATATATATATATATATATATATATATATATGTGTGTGTGTGTGTGTGTGTGTGTGTGTGTGTGTGTGTTTGTGTGTCTGTGCTTGTCTCCCCCCTCCCCAGCATCGCTTGACAACTGATGCTGGTGTGTTTACGTCCCCGTAACTTAGCGGTTCGGCAAAAAGAGACCGATAGAATAAGTACTAGGCTTACAAAGAATAAGTCCTGGGGTCGATTTTCTCGACTAAAGGCGGTGCTCCAGCATGGCCACAGTCAAATGACTGAAACAAGTAAAAGAGTAAAAGAGTAACCTGCGAAAAATAGCAAACATTTACGAGAAAACACGTGGCGACAACCATGCAATGAGAACAGTGTACGATACGTGTGCATGAAATAATGCTATGCCAGCGGCCAGAGGAAAGGGGACATCGTAAAAATGCATGTACTCGAATTATTCGTCCTCGCGGAGAGAACGCGGCATCAAATTTGAGAATAATTATGTTGAGAGGTTACAAACGTGCTATTATGGTGAACAAATAAAAGTGTGCAGGGCAGAAATTATAATTTACATAACGAAATGAAAAGTAAACGCAAGAATGAAAAAATAAGGAACGACAGACTTGAATAAGTTGAGTGTTTGTTGCTAGTTATCTGGTACTGAAAAAGAATAGGTACATGGTAATAAAAAGTTCTTGAGAATCTATAAAAATCTATATGCACAAGAGTCTGTGTTGAATTGCGGAAGAATGCAGGATCTGAACTTCGGGACGCGAGGCGAAAAGTGTGTGACTGTCGAAAATGTTGCTTGCGGGCTTCCATAGTTTCAGTGATGCCGCTATGCAAGTAACAATTAGTTATTTGGATTACCGTTTCGAGTGCAGTTCAAGTGTAGGTCCCGAGGATATGGAGGTTTGCAGAGATGCAATCTGTTTGCTCTGAGGTGACGCACTCTGCTTGTTTTGCGAGGTGCGTCGCGGTCGGCTGCCTTTTTTATTAGCAGAAACATTATTCGCCAGTTGAAAGCCGGACTGACGAATTTTGACACGGGTCTGCATTTTTTTTGTTTCCTTACCAATTCACTGATGTAGCTTGATAGAGACAGTATAGCAAGTTGAAGAAGGATGCATATAGGTTTCTTTTTGGCAAGATTTAACAGTTTAAAGACTTCAGAGTAACTAGAAATGCAAGAGATATTTCAATGAGATATGGTTTAAACGCCGGTTCTGATAATTCAGTTCACGTCCCCAGCCGAGTCGTCTCTTCATAGGAATGCAACATTTGGTAGAGAAGGCTGTAATTGTTTAAGTCTGCTGTCACAAGAATTTTATGATTATTGTAGTATTTCGTAGAGAAGGCATTCAGTTCTTGAGTCATAAGGTCACCGAACTGTTTCGATTTTGTACACATGTTTGCACGTTGGCGTCACCAAAATTGTTACAATGGTTTCACCAAAATAAACGAGAAAAGAAATATTAGTTGAAATAACCCTTTATTTTCATCGTTACAATGTAAAGGACAACTTCTTAGACTTGTTGTTATACACAGTTTACTTGCCGTTCTGTTATCCATTCTGTAGGTAGTTAAATTCATTTTTTTTTTTTTGTTGACTGCCAGAAGAACGGATGGAAAAAATGAGAGAAAGAGTAAGAGAATTTAGACAAGTAGAGAGTTGTGTAGTCGCGCGATGACAAACCATACTTGAAGTGAGAAATAGTCAGATATGATCTTCTTGCGAGGGGCCAAGTGAATGAGATAAAACCTATGATGGGATTAGAAGGTTCATGATACTTGTGGAGTATCACCTTCTCCCATCACAATTATTTCTGTAGTCTTAGGATCTGGAACTCGAAAGAAGAAGCTTACAAACGGATGCAATTCAATAGTTGTTTATTTTAGTTCTCATTCATGTGGCTCGCCCCCATGTATGTATGTATGTGTGTATGTATAAAAAAACGTACAAAAAGTACATAAAAGGTATCTTGAAGGAACTGCGAATCGATGTAAAAAAAAACTTGGAAGAGCTAGCTTTGGAAAGAGTGTAGGAAACATATAAGGGGAGGTTGTGAAACTTTTGGAAAGGGTCGCTTTGAGCACGAAAGGCTAAAGCGTCGGCTTCGAAGGGATGCCAGCAGAATGTCGATGAGGACATGAAATGTTAGAGGTGTGAAATGTGTGGCTGTATACTCCTTTCTAAGGGTGGATATGTCCACCAACGTCTTCCCTTCAAGAGCAGTGATTCAATGTATGCAATATGTGGAAAGATTTGCAGCGGATTTCAGTTCTGGAAAGACATATAGCAGTATACAAAGATCGTATCTCTCAAAGTGACCTTATCAATCCAGAGGAAGTTACAGCTTTCGTCTGTCATTTATGCTTCAAACCATGCAAATCTGCTACAGGTCTGAATAATCATCTGAGAGGTCATGAACGGAAAGTGAGTAGTGCCATTGAGTCTGCAATCATCTGTGAAGATGGAGCAATCCCCATGTAATATTATATGTATGTAATGTATATATACACACGCACACGACGGGCTTCTTTCAGTTTTCGTCAACCAAATCTACTCATAAAGCTTTGGTCAACCCGAGGGTTTAGTAGAAAATACTCGCCCAAGGTGTCATGCAGTAGGACTGAACCCAGAACCATGTAGTTGGGAAGTATAGCTTTTACTACATACCTATGCTTGCGCCTATATATA
>NC_068981.1:79653855-79654891 GCF_001194135.2 Octopus bimaculoides | reverse complement strand
ATATATATATATATATATATATATATATATATACACACACATATATATTAAATGCAACAGTTGACAAGTTATACAACAAATTGTTTTGTGAAATTACATCACAATAGCTCATTTAACTCATCGAGTGTACAACCAGCTTAGGACTGTTTGAGTAATATCACGTAACTCCAGGAAACGGTCCGCTCTACAAATCTAATATTAAGCTTTGTTATCTCATCTACATCATGATAACATATATGAGCTATACACACGCATATAATTCACAGTCATCAGACCATTTTATATATGGTCCACTGTTTGCATAATTGGATTGGCACACAAACACATAAAACAATATGACATTGCTTTAATTTGGATATAAATAACATCAGCAGTATATTATATCGCGACAGCCAGTGATCCATTGAAGTGTAAATGACATGGCTATTCAAATGGATAATATATACATATATAGCATATATAATTACACAATATAACAATACATGTAACATAAATAATAGACATAATATAATATAATATAATATAATATCATATGATATAATCTATATATATATAAAATTGAGAATGTTGTGTGTGTGTGTGTGTGTGTGTGTGTGTGTGTGTGTGTGTGTGTGTGTGTGTGCGTGCGTGTGAATCCCTAAAACTTCAGAACTACACAACCAATTTCATTCAAATTTTACACATGCCTAAGGGTCCCGGTTGTGTCTTAGTAAAATTAAAAAAAAATTTCTTGCATAGTTCGAGCCCACAGCAACATATCTCCTCCACTATTTAAGTATTATGTGTCAAAAGTGAAATAAAACACTCATGTCAAATACTTTTACTTTAAAAATGAAACTTTTCCACTATTTCAGTATCAAAACTGAAATAATCACATTTCGATACTGAATGATAGATACTTTCACTTTAATGGTTTCATTTCCATACTGAATCTACTACAGTGAAACTATACTCTCACATATATACATACATACATACATGCTTATATATATCTGCACAAATGTATCCATATACATGTATATATATACATATGTAT
>NC_068981.1:79639553-79648488 GCF_001194135.2 Octopus bimaculoides | reverse complement strand
TGTGTGTGTGTGTGTGTGTGTGTGTGTGTGTGTGTGTGTGTGTGTGTATGTATATGTATTATAAACATTTAATAACGATGGATGTATTTCTGGGATAATTGGAAGCCGAAATGATTGATTCACTGTGTCCATGAATAGCTAGAAAGAGAGTGAGGCAGAGAGAGATTTCAGTAAGAAGTGTCTCCATGTTACGCTTGAATCGATTTACTTTCGTCTCTTATGAAACCGATAGTTGGATAATTACTGTATTTTGCGGCAAGGAAGACGCATTTAAAAAAATAAATAAATCCCTCAAAACTTGAAAATTATCCTGCATTTTCCATGATGCGAGTTAATAAGTTGTTCGTGTGGTTTTCTTAGAGTTTACTGAAATCAATTTTTTACAAACACTGTTATTTCATTCCTGAGCAATTGCAAGTATTTTCTATACAACAAAACATTTGATTTAACTAATATTAGTGATATAAATACAGTTACAATTACTCAGTGAATAAAAAAAAAGATTGTTATTTAAACTGATGCAACTGCACAGTCCTTACTACTGTGTGGTTTATTTACTAATGACAGCAGTGTAGCAGCACCTTGTATTTGGACATTGCAAATTGGTTTCTCGTCACAATGAACCTGGAATTTTTTTGTTATTTCCACGTAAGAGTCTAGAATTTTTTTCTCTCGCTGCCAGGCTTTTACTGGTATCACTAACCATTTTCAGTCCTGGAAATTATATCCCTCATCAATGGTAGGTGTAGTAAGGAGACATAAATATAATATTGCATTGGAACTTGAAGCTGAAGAACATGGAAACTGAGCAGCAGAAAGAAAATGACCACTGTCAATAGAGAAGATGATTCGCCCGTGGAGGAAACCAGAGAAAGAATTAAATAAAAAACGAATGAACAGAAACATAATCTTCACACAGAGCCAGCAAAATAGCCACACTTAGAAGAAAACTTAAATGCATGGATATTAGACCAAAGAGACCGAGGGTATGTATTAACTATGATGATAGTTATTTTGGAAGCAGGGAGGTTGGCACCAAAAACTGGAGTGGGTGATTTCAAAGAAAGTGCTTATTGGCGTTTTCGTTTCCTCGAACAAGAACAAAGATAGTTCAGAAAATGACCGCTTGCGTTATTGCGTAGAGAAATTCATTTCCCTCATCTAGTTTTCCATGTATCTACCAACTTGTTGTTGGCACTCCGTCGCTTACGACGTCGAGCGTTCCAGTTGATCCGATCAACGGAACAGCCTGCTCGTGAAATTAACGTGCAAGTGGCTGAGCACTCCACAGACACGAGTACCCTTAACGTAGTTCTCGGGGATATTCAGCGTGACATAGTGTGACAAGGCTGACCCTTTGAATTACAGGCACAACAGAAACAGGAAGAAAGAGTGAGAGAAAGTTGTGGTGGAAGAGTACAGCAGGGTTCGCCACCATCCCCTGCCGGAGCCTCGTGGAGCTTTAGGTGTTTTCACTCAATAAACACTCACAACGCCCGGTCTAGGAATCGAAACCGCGATCCTATGACCGCGAGTCCGTTGCCCTAACCACTGGGCCATTGCGCCTCCACATCTACCAACTATTTTAAGTCAAAAATACATTATTTTTTTCTCAGAATTCTGACCCATATTAATTTAAAGTATGGTTTGGACTCCCTCTTTGTAAAGTTACCTTAAATAAAACAATGGTGACATATCACCACCACCACCATTAACATCATTTAACATCTACTTTCCACGCTTGTATGAGTCAGACGGAATTTGTTGAAGTAGATTTTCTTCAGCCGGGTACCCTTTCTGTCAAACCTCACTTGTTTCTGAGCAAAGTAAATACTTCTCCATGGTTACATATGTTTTTCGAGGAAGGCTGGAGACAAACAACATCACTTGTGTGACAATGATACTCGTTTACAACCATGATATCAAGATAAGGATACACATAATCATGCACACACACATGCGCGCGCGATGGGCTTCTTTCAGTTTCTGTCTACCAAGTCCACTCACAAGGCATTGACCGGCTTGGATTATTGTAGAAGGTGCCGCAAAGTAGGACTGAACCCGAGACCATATAGTTGCAAAGCAAGCTTATTAATCACACACCCTCGTCTGCGCTTAAAGTGAAAATAATATTTGAACACATATAAATGCTCAAAGGATAATTTATTTGCTTTTAATCAAAGCGTTGGTGGAATTGTACAGAGAACGTGGAAGGGAATAAAACTGATCATCTGCTCAGATATGAATCCACAACAAATACTCTACCACGGTCTTAACTATAATGGCTAAAAGAAACTAAAGAAGTAATGGCAACGAGAATGTAGAATAAGGAGAATTGACCGTTTCACAGAAAGAACCAGTAAAGAGATATAACTGGTTATTAGGAACAAGAAGGATAGAGACATGAAGATTTTGATGCAGATCAAGACGGTCAATTTATACTTTCAAATAAAAATAAGTCGATCACGCCGAATGACAGCGAAAACAGAATCTGAAAAAATACATTGTGCAACAAATTGCCTGTAGTTAAAATGTTCACTTAAAACACAGTTCTTTACATGACAGAAAAAAAAAAGTCAGCAATAAGAACGAAATGAGAAAATTGCGAAATCAAATAGAATTCATCTTCAGAATATGGAAAAGTTAATATGAATGTGATTGTTCAAATATTGCCAGAGTTCAAGTGTTCACAAAAATTCTATAGGAAGAAATGCTTTAAGCAACAGTTTGACACGAAGCAGTGTTTTCAAGAAAAGAGAGACAAGGTGTAAGCGTTCATGTCAACAGATACGTATGCGTGAGAAAGCGGTTTTCCATCTATGAATGTGGAGAGAGAATATTATTCTAATAAAGTGCATATATAACATTATGAAAACGTATGCGTTAAAACATGTTTATATCATAATGTGTGTGCGTCAAAATACAAGGAGAGAATCAAGATGTCAAGTCACGTAGATTAATTATGCAAAATGAAATAAATGTCTCAAAGAACTTGAAAGTGACTACGTTTGTTTTATTAGCTAAAATACTAACAAAACGCACGGGCGTGCATGTATGACAATCATCAATTGTTGGAAATCAGAATCAAGGCCGGTTTTTAACTTGTGTGATTAATGGGTAGGTAGGGAGAAAAACTCTAAATGATGCGTTGATGGAACGAATATAATTGTTTAAATGATGGGAAAATAGTTACGCAATGAAACAGTATCGCGAAGTCAAATTGTGTACGTGACTGCGAAAACAATCACACAGTTGTGGTGAACTGTCCACTGCGAAAACAATCATTATCTAAATGACTAATAACGGTAAGGAAAAAAAAAAAAAAAAAAAGCGGATTCCGAAATTTTAATCAATTAAAATCATTTAAATTAAATAAGTAATGCTGTGAGGAGTGAATTTGATCTTTAACGACACGATGACAATTCTAGAGCGCATCAGCGAAACAATTTAACAGTGACTTCTAGATCTTGAGATAGCTAGAGTTTCCCGTTGAATGAACGCTGATTGGCATTACAACTTAAATGAACGGCTTGAGAAAAATTACCCAGTTGCATGAAAACTTAGTAGTAAAGTGAACCTCCACCTCCTGCTTGCTGCAGTAAACCGAGAAATTCCAGTTAATTAAGACTACATGCCTCCATTTTGACACTTGTGTCTTACTTCATCTACATTGCAAACCCTTAACATAATTCATTTCTCATATTAACGTTATTAACCAGAACATTTCGATATTTCTTATTGTTATTAATCCTAGAAAATGAACAGTTTGTGAATCCGTCTAGATTTGCATTTTTGTTGAATGTTTCTGAGACTAACAACACATCAACTCATCCGCTCCAATGATTGTAAAGCAGTGGTTCTTAATCTGGATAGCAGCACCCTCTTGGGATGTTGAGGTTAACAAAAAAGTAGGCAAATGTGAAACGATGCAGTAGGAGATACTGAATGTTTAGAGTGGTTGTGGTTCTTCTTGCAAAGAAATATTTAAGTCAGGCTCAATGCTTATATTTTAAGCCTTTATCTGTTCTATGTATCACATGTGATGCACAGGACACCTGGCGTCCATGCATCTTATGCGTAACAATTTTTTTCACCAAAAGAGTAACTTGAATCTTATGAAAGGAAGGCTTAATAGTACTTAGAGCGTGTGAAACAAGGGCTAACTAAAAGTCTGAAAACAAGTATGAACGTTTAGGACAAAATCATGAAAATTCTTTGGACAAGCAAATAGTTTAACACATTTCCAATATGAATAGATTAAAATATGAATAGGATTACAATATGAATAGGACGTACATTGCTTTATCAATGAACAGACATAACTAATGATGTACTAAGATTCAGTATAATTTCTTTAATAATTTCCATTACAAAAATGAACACGGAAGGCTATCTAAAAGGAGCCACTACTAATAAACTACTGCGCTTCTGTTGGTTCAAAATAATCTACTCTGTTTTATATTTTTCAAGACATAAATGAGTTTTGTGTTTACGATACAAAAGTATTGTGATACAAAAGTTTGAAGACCATTGTTTTAAAAGAACATATTTGCAATTTAATTACGATCTGAAGATCAATAATTTAAATAAATTTGTTAGGAAATAAATTGCAGTATGGAAGAAATTTGCAAGTACAACTTGTCAGCTATGTACTAATGCAAAATAGCTTATAACAATTGGTTTCGATCTCACGTTTTGACACGTAGTATTCACAAATTGATCAAGTACGCAAATCCCATTTCAGTCCAATGAACAGCTTTTGTTCAAATACAGCTCATTTGAGCGCAAACATTTCAAAGTAATTCATTCTTCGGCAGATGTCACTCTCGCCATATAGCTGTTTTTACGGCTACATATTCAACCTGGAGCGATAGATGAAGAAACAAGCCACGGTCACGGTAACATGACAACAATAATATATATTGATCTGTGAAAAATTAACCCGAACGTTGAATTTCTAACGAAGATTTCCTGAACTTGAAATGTACGTCATTTCATCTAAATATCCCTCTTCGTGTTTTGAATGAACACTCTGTATTAATGTAGCAATGAATATGTTCGCACACATGAAACAAGCCTTCTTCCTGACTACACTACAAACTGAAGAATAAATGTCTAGATTACAATGAAAACATTCGTGTCGATATAAAGGACAGAATATAATATGAGCACACACCAGAACTACGACCCACGATTCCTTGTTGTCACCTCGTGTAATTACTTGTATACAACGTGGATGCATCTAGGTCGGATAGTTCAGAAGTTCGCTTTGCAATCATGGAAGTCTGGGTTCGATCCCACTACGTATCGACAGGTGTTGTTTCCTATAGCAGCCTTAGCTTGAGCAGACCATTGTGACTGAAATTGAGTTGGCGGAAACTGCGTGGAAGCCCAAGTGATGTACTGTAATTCAGTGGGCCAGCCTTCTTACACTGTGTCATGTTGATTCTATGTAACGATTACATTAAGGACACATGTATCGAGGGAATACTCAACCACTTGTACGTCAAATCATTGAGTAGGTACTGCAGTTGATCGAACAACTGAATACTCATCGTTGAAAACAACGGTGATCCATTTTACATGATAGTTTAGTATTCTTACATAAACTAACAATCATGATATTTAAAGGCCATGAAATACGAATATTCTTAATAACTGATGTTTGTAAGATTCTTAATAACTGATGTTTGTAAGAATTAACAAACTTTTAGTGGTCTCCCTTGTTTCGGTGTAAGTTATTTTTTTCGTATGGTTTATTTAAGAGGAAGAATCGGTCCCAATGACGTCCGCAAGCTCTCTAAAGCTAGTGAATTTGAGCTGTTTTAAATCGAGCACTGTATAAACAGTGTGCCGGGAAAGAGAATTCCATAAGGATAGCATTATAGCGAGGAAAGTTAGGCGAGTTACAGTGTGGTGCATACCTCAGAAGTGACAAGAAGAGAAACGACGGGTATTAGTGAATGTAAAATATGTCACCTTTGCTATGGAGGATTCTTATGGGCCAGAATTTAGCACTAGTTTTATGGCACAAGACATTTGAAAGTATTGCAAACTATTGTTAGTAAGATTAGTAGATGATCTGATACCTATTCCTGATCGCTGGAAGAATTGAGCCAATGCAAAATAAAGAATAAACTGATTGATTATTGGGTCGTGATCTGTCTTTTTTATTTAGATAGTGTATCTAAGACTACAGTTTCAATATGTTCTTTGTTTTATAAAACAATTAGTCAGTGAATTGAAGGAGATTTTGTTGTTATTTTTGGCAAGGTTGAACTACCACGTAAAAACGTCTTTGTTTGATCGAAAGACTCATTATTTTGGGAGAGTAGAACGGGAATTATGTTTATGCTGTTGTTTGATCGCAGCTCTAATCTTGTCGTGCGTATTGTCATTTTTCTATAAGCAATAATGATGTACGTAAATTAAAACGCTGGCATTGTATAATTTCCATAGTTTTCGTTGATGAAATAATCAACTTGTTCTGCGACACACTCCACAATATAAATAATTATCTTACACAGATATATGAATCAGGAAATTTTTATCGGAGAATAAAAATGAGAAATTGTGACACTTGTGTCTTGTTTAAGAACATCAGGCACTCATGACTTATTACATTCGATATATGTAACTATATTTACTAAATCAGAAATGTATGTCAATATTTGTAGACTTATAAGGTGGTGGATTGCAATTCTAGTAGAGTATCGTATAAAATTATTTACACTATTTTGTGATGGTCCTTTACATTCTGCGTTTAAATTATAGTTCACCCGAGGTCAACTTTGTCTTTCATCTTTCTAGGATTGATAAAAATAAAGTATCGGTCAAGTATTGCGGTAGATATAATCAACTCGTTCCAAAATATTAGACGCCGCGTCCATGTTAGACATCAATATATATTATAATATTAAAAGAGAAGGAATGGGTAAGTGGGGCAAAATGAGTAATTTCTGGTTTTCCTTATCATTGCATTAGAAGTATTGTACCATCATTTTGTACTATTGCGTTATCTATGGGAATAAGAAATGGTCAGCATTGTCGTTGTTGTTGAAGTTGAGATAGTTTGAAACAATCAAGTGACATACTGTTTTTCAAGAAAATTTTAACTTTGACCCGATCGTAATTGAGGTTGCTAATAAAACATCTGGATAATTTTTCGTGTTTAAAAAATCAATATTCATTTCTCCAAGTCAATTTTTGCCCCGCACTAATGTCTAATTTGATGATCTTCAATTTTCACCTTTCAAAAGAAAGAAAAAAAAAAAAAAAAAAAAAAAAAAAAAAAAACCTAAAGTGGGGCAAAGTGAGTAATGGCTAATTTCACATCACGCACCACCCCTTCTTGATCCTCTTTCACTTGGCCAAGATATTTAAAGTTTTTGTTGCAATTTTGATCTGCTTGATGTCTAAGAATAGATATTGGTGTGTAAGACGTTTTCAAATGTAACTAGAAAACCAAAAAATCAAATTTATTTTATTTTGTCTTACTCATTTTGCCCCACCGAAATTTGTCTTTTGTATGCTCAAAGAGAACAGTGCTAATTTTCTGAAATAGTGTTTTGAATATGTTACAGTGTTTTTAATGCTTAGCTGATACAGTTTTTGTTAGGTAGTAAACAGTGTAAAAAAATTAAATAAATAAATTCTCAAAGTCAAAAATGTAGCAAATATTACTCATTGTTCCACCTGCCTGTTATATCTTTGATGTAAGAAGACCGCCACGTTAAAAGAAGAAACTCAGATTGTTGGTAATCATAGTAGAGGTGTTGGCTATGGTGATGATGATGATGATAATGGGAATGGAGAGAGAGAGAGAGATGACATTTATTATAGTCGTTGTGCTGCTTATTGGTAAGTAGCAGCATTGATAATGCTATGTCTTTTAATAAGATATTTACGTTAAGGTGGCGAGCTGGCAGAGTCGTTAGCACACCGGACAAAAATCTTTAGCGACATTTCGCCCGCCTTTTCGTTTTGCGTTCAAATTCCACTAAGGTTGACATTACCTTTCATCCTTTCGAAATCGATAACATAAGTACCAGTTGAGCACTGTCGATTCAAATAATCGACTTACTCTCTTCGGATCTTTCTGATTTGGCGGGTGGCAATTTTTCATTTATGTTTTATTCAGTGTGTTTTCTACCGAAACACTTTCAAACTTCGTATACTTGTATATTTTGTGTTATAGAACAGATAAAAAATTTTGTATTCCAAGTTATTTCATGTAAAAAATTGTAAGAGTAAAGGATGTTTTATATGACACATTCTACCAGTGTCCCAAGTTTGAAAATGTTTCGTTCAGAAAACAAGTGGTGCCCGCCAAATCAGAAAGATCCCTCCCTTCCCTGTAATAACTGGCATTGTTCCTAAATTTGAAACCAATAATACATTTCCCGTAAACCGCAAAGAAATTTCACTGTTGTTGAGTAAAATTTGAAATTTACTCGTAAATATGTGATGTACATTAATGATTTCAAGTTTGATATGTCAGATTGTAATAGAACCTTAACTATGAGAAATTACTTTAGACATGCATTTGTCGCATTAAAATAGAAGGCGGTCAAACGTCTACAGACTTAGTTAAAATAAGTTCTGAGTGATTTAAATATACACATATATGCATGTATATATACATAGTACATTGTCAAAAACCTTGAAACATTAGCTGACATTCGAATTTTAAAATGTGAGCTACAAAATGCTAACATAATACTGCACACATGTATTCTGAGATTATGTTAAAGAAACGACGGCGAATTTTTTATTTTTTATTTGGCGATAAAAAAAAAAGAAAAGAAATTATTCACGATTTTAACGCATGCGAAAATTGAATCTGGACAGTGTCTTCATGAATTTCAATATTCAAAAGGTAACTGTTACACTTTGTAACGGTCGTTTGTTTGTTTGCTGCTGGCAGTATTAGTAG
>NC_068981.1:79637113-79639402 GCF_001194135.2 Octopus bimaculoides | reverse complement strand
GGTGGGAATAGTTATTTGTTTGTTTGCTTTTTTGTTTTGTAGGTTGTCATGGTAGTGGTGGGGGTAGGGGTGATATTGTGTTCTGCTTTGAGTGTTATATTTCTTTCACTTCATTAATGTGACTGCAAAGGGAAGATGAATAAGTGATGTTTCCCATGGAATTTCCACAGGTCCGGCTATTGTGTATGCTTATTAACTGAAGAGCAGTTATCTGAGCATAATACTCTTTAAACAATAAGTTTGCACCAGGAGTGGCTAGAGAATACAAAATATCGACAAAATGTTTTCTTACACACTTTAATTCTGTTCCTCTACGTTTTAGCACGAATCTTATGGTGTTCGATTTTGCTTTCCATATTTATTAAATCGTGGTAGGTCCTGATTGTACCCTGGTAGCTCAAAGATAATTTAATAGAAAATAAGCAAACACACAGAATGGATGGATGCTGGTGTTTATTATTAAATTTAAAACTTCTTTTTGCAAGTTGTATTACGTCTGGTCTCGTCCATCGTACATCTAAATCCCCATTATCGTTCGTAATTTGTTTCTAATTTTTCTGTATAATATAACCTACTAAGTATTAGCCACCTGATAAAACTGAGCCTTCTGACTAAACAAAATACGTTAGATATATTCCTTCAAGTGAGATATTACATCAGATTCTACAGAACTGCATGTATAAAAACCTAAACGCGAACGCTCGCAAGTCTGCTTACGTAGCAGCTAATGACTGGCTCTCTACAAAGATTGAAATCACTTTGCAGCGATTACGTATGTACTCTCTTTGATCTGAAGAACGGTAAAAGTGACTGAATGAAATAGTAAGAAACAACCAGATGAGAAGTCGGTTGCTATTCTGCCACTGTAGTTTCATTGTTTTAGTAAAAACACTTAACCCTTTGCTTGTTCTGTGTATCGTATGTGATACATAGGATATATTTTCTGGGCGTCCATGCATCATATACGGTTTTTTCATCCATTAGAGTGACTTGGGACTTATGAAAGAAAAGCTTTATATTACTCAGAATGTATGAAAAAAGGGCTAACTAAATGTCTGTAAACAAGCTTGGATGTTTCGGACAAACTTACGAACATGCTTTGGACAGGCAGAGAGTTAAATCTAAAGGAACTAGTCCAACCAGCAGTAAGCGGATATTGCAGAGTAGTATGCTCTATCGCTTAATACAGCAATGGTATTGAGATATTCTCGAATATTTGGTTGACTTGTGGAACTGAATTCACCTCCCTTGTTTTGTTATCGTTGAATCAGAAGGGAGAAAAGACAGTATCTAGAACATCCACCTTTCTTTTTCTTTCAAGGTCCAGGAGACAGATGGAAGAAAGGGTGATAATTGTTCTCAAGTCCGAAGTCTGGTCCGAATGCTTGCAACATAATAAACTAAGCCAAAACGCAGAAAATTAAATCTACACTCAAGGACTCAGAACATAAAGATTTGAAACAAATATCAGGAAGTATCTCGTTCGACGTCCTGGACTTGTACTTTATCTATCGATTTAGAAAGAATGAAAAGCAATACTGATCTTATTTCTTTACTGCCCACAAAGGGCTACACACAGAGGGGACAAGCAAGGACAGACAAACGGATTAAGTTGATTATATTGACCCCAGTGCGTAACTGGTACTTATTTAATCGATCCCGAAAGGATGAAAGGCAAAGTCGACCTCGGCGGAATTTGAACTCAGAACGTAGCGGCAGACGAAATACCGCTAGGCATTTCGCCCGGCGGGCTAACGTTTCTGCCATGCTGAGCTTGGCGAAATTTGAACTCAAATTCGAAAGACCTGAAACAATGTACAAGAAAGCATTTTTCCTTCGCTCTAGCTAATCTACCAATATGCTACCAATATGCTGCCTAAGCAACCTATAATAGACTGACATTCAGTACAGAATTTATATCGCATTCAGTAAGCTACCAGCACAGGAACTGGTGTTGAACAACGGACTTATTGGTTGGAAAACAACTAAGTTTAGCATTAATATTTAGCCTAGAAATCTATTTAATGCACACTGACTAAATATTTCTCATACATTGCGTTTTTAACACACTACGTCTATAAAGGGATCTTTTCCGAGACGATTATTACAGCCGCTGACTTATCAACGAAACACATACATCAGGTACGTGACATAAAGATTTTAATCTAGAATTGCTTCTATTGCATTATATATATATATACATACAAACATATATATATATATATATATATATATATATATATGAAAAGACTTCCTCCTGCCCCACCATTTTCTCGGAAAATTGCCAAA
>NC_068981.1:79629409-79636808 GCF_001194135.2 Octopus bimaculoides | reverse complement strand
TTTCAAAATGCCGATTTTTGCCAATTTTTTTGCAGGTTCGTATTCTTCGTAGCCGAAAACGGGGGTTTGTGTAGAAAAAAAAATTAGATAAAAAAAAGGGTGTTTTTTTTTGGTGGGGGGGAGGATACAAAAGGAAGTCTTGCCATATATATATGTATATATATATATATTGATATATTGACATGAACAAGTCCTTCGGTACTAACAACCATACTAAATCGAGCCAACTAAAGAGACAACACCTTCTTCCTGTGATCCACTACATGTCTCTGCTAGAAATGAAAGATAGAAAAGACACCGCATGAAGGAGAAGATAAACCACTTGAAATAATTCCTGATTCATACACGAGATTTTAAATATCCAAATCTTGAGAGAAGAAACCGAGAAAGAAAGCGGGGAAATGAGTGACAGAACAAGAGGAAGTTAGGAGAGAGAAAGAGAGAGAGAGAAAGAGAGAGAGAGAAAGAGAGAGAGAGAAAGAGAGAGAGAAGGAGAGATAGAGAGAGAGAGAAAGAGAGAGAGAGAGAGAGAGAGAGAGAGAAAGAGAGAACTGTCAGGCAAACCAAGAAAAGTTCGCGTGCCTACATCATTCTAAGACATAAAGCAGGAATGACATGGAATAGCCATTAAAAATAGTATTGAATTCTTTCCGAAGAATATGAGATCGATGGAACGTATACAGACACACAAGCATGCATGTGCGTGCGTATACGTGTGTGTGTGTGTGTGTGTGTGTGTGTGTGTGTGTGTGTGTGTGTGTGTGTGCGTGCGTGCACTCGCCTGCGTGCGTGTCTGTACTGCGTGCATCGAAGTTGACACATTAGGGAGTTTCGACGATGACGGATGAGCTGCTTACTTTTCATTCTTCTCACTCACACTCTAACCACCACCACTACCACGACGACAACGACGACGACAACAACAACAACAACAACAACAACAACAACAACAACAACGACGACACTCACACTACAGCTACAACTGCTATTACCACCACTATTATTATTACTACAGCTACGATCAACATCACACAACCGCCAAACCTCACTCAATTTTGATTTGATTGCTAATTAAATATATGTTGCGAATCTGGAAACATGATTATCGTCACGAAAATCGAGAGAGAGCGAGAAAGAGAGAGAGAGAGAGGGGAGTGGGGTTGTTGGTGGTGGAGAATGTAATAATACAAAAGCAGAACAAATAATGCATGAACCTATAAACCTGTTCAGCTATATGATAACTGACGTAATCTTTGATTAAGTAGAATGTTAACCCAACCACACCAGGACTAAAACAAATTAAAACTGTAGCTGTGAGACAAGATTGAAACCACTTCATCCGTTTCTGATTCCTACTTTCTGTGCTGACTCATTACAAGAAGGCTGCTGTCATAACTTTAAAAAAAAAGATCAAAATAAAATAAAAATGTTTCTTGATTTAGGCACAAGGATAGCAATTTGTAGAAGAGTTGGGGCCAGTCGATTCCTTCGAACCCAACATTTGATTGTTACTTTATTTTATCGACTCCGAAAGGATGAACGGCAAAGTTGATCTCAGTGGCATTTGAACTTAGCTAATGGTTTCTGATTTAGGTACAAGGTCAGAAATTTGGTGAGGAACTAGTTAGTCGATATCATTGACTCGAGTACTTGACTAGTACTGTATTTTATCGACTGCGAAAGGATAAAAGGCAAAGTCCATCTCAGCAGGAGTTGAAAAGTTTAGAGTCAGAAGAAATACTGCAAAGCATTTTCCTCGATCCTGTAATAATTTTGTCAGATCGCAGCACTGAAATAGAAATAAAATATGATAAAAATAAATTAAAATAAAAAGCAAATATCTTTCGTCAAAAATGTCCCCTAAAGGTCTAGTGCAGGCATTCCTAGACAAGGTAACATGAATGGTTTGGTAATATGTAATTTGATTTACCAGAAGTTTAGTTCCATGTCAGTCCTCATTGTGTAGACCAGTGTTTCTCAAACGGGGTCCACATGACACCTGAAGATCCATATAAAATTTGGGTGGGGTGGGGAGGGCACGCTAGCAAAATAATAAATTGGGAATCTACTGTAGTATTTTAAAAGTCCATGAAAAAATTTTGCCTTAGATGTATTAATTGCAAGAAACAACTAGATTTCTTTCCATGATGTTTTGTGTAGTTCAACCGACACAAGTGAATATGTGATAAACAAAATGAGAATGTGGAAAGACATCTCTATAAAACTATTTTGAAACATCAAACGGTTATGGGGTTCACCAGAGTAAAAGGGTAAACAAAGGGGTCCATAGATAAAAAATGGTTGAGAAACACCTGTGTAGACCGATCATCAAATGCGTTCCAACAATAGTCATCCATTCATTTTTTCCCGGACACCTTGTCTCTTGAACTATATTACCAAAAGTGACTTACCCATTTTTTTTTTTAAGATGAGAGGACATGATTTGAAGGCGATGAGCTTTAGTTTTTATTTCTCGCATTTCAGCTAACAACATAGAACCTCCCGCATTGATTTGTAATTCTATAAGCTGGCGCATGTAGTAGGAGGGATAACAATATCAAGGGAGTGAATTCTCGACCGGGTGCAATTCTATGGAAGCAGAATTGTGAAAATGTTTGCTTCAGGATACTAAGCTAAAATGTAACAGACGTGACAAAAGAAGGAAAAGCAGATTTTATCGATAAAATTTGGGAGGGAGTGGAAGACAGTCAGCAAGTTTAGAGAAGTATCGGTAAAAGACATATTGATGACACAGCACATTAGTGAATCATTGGTTGCAGTGTGTTAGTGACTGGAGTTTTGTTTTACGGTTAATAATATTACAGGATATGACCAAGAATTTGAGTTTATGTATGTACTGTGCGTGCGCGCGTGCGTACGTGCGTGCGCGTATGTGTGTGTTATTAAATGAGAGAAGTAGTGACAGAATGAGTGACAGGTAGCTAAGAGACTCTACTTGGTCCAATTAGCGACCAATTAAAGAAATAGTGTCTGGGCAATGTATAACAAGGAATTATTGTGATATACAACGTTTATATTTATAATTAATTTTTTATTTAGAATTACGAGTAAAATTATTATCTTATTAAGATCATTGCTCAATAGGTCAAAGTTTGGCAGTTTATATTGTCTCTCGGCTTTATTAATCAGATTTTCGACTATAGGAGAACAAGATGACCAGCTAAAGAACTGGGACAGGAGTTTATGCTATCACTTCTCAGGAACTGGAGAACTATGACTCGGGATCTAAGGACGACAAAATCATAATTTTCAATATCCCGGTTTACTTAACGGAAATAAATGTCAACATAGCCTTTGTATAACAGGGGGTTATTGTCGCACATTTTTGTGGTTTTATATTTTACCTTTTACTTGATCCAGTCATTGGACTGTTGCCATGCTGGAGTATCACCTTCAAGGGTTTATTCGAACAAATCAACCACAGTACTTATTTTTAAGTTTGATAGTTATTCTACTGGTCTCTTTTTTGCTAAACCGCAGATTTAGTTACAGTGACGATGGTAGAGGGGGAAATATAAACACTAAGACGCACACATACATATATACATACATACGTACATACATGGATTTCGAGATCCCCTTATTCTTATCAAAGTAGTTGCTCTCCATCTCATTCTAGCGATGAGAGATTTGGTTTTTATGAGCATTAATTCAAAGTACGTCTTTTTTGTTGTTCTATCCCCTTTCGAGTGCTCTCTTTTCATCCAAATTCCCTGCTTCGTATCAATGTAAGAAATCATTATGAATTGTGATAGCTGCAAGGTTCTGACCGCAAACTTCTACTTTAATACTCTTTACTTTTCTATGAAACCTGTGCTTCACATTCAAGCAATCGACTTTTCCTGAACGAATCCAAAATTGTATAAAAGCTTAATGGTTGTTGGGGACTTCACAGCAGCGATTTTCTTTTTCTTTATTTGCTCTTTGAGAAGTCTTTCAGCTAATTTGGTTTGGATTTTGTTTTGAGTATGTGACTCACAGATGTCAAATCTATGATTTTTTTTTGGTAGTGGTGGGTGGGGATGCGCGGGAAGACCTCTTTGATTGAATAGATTTTTCTTTACCTAGCTCTGTTTACTGAAATGTCAAATATAACATTCCAAAATTGTTTACATCTAGATATACATCAAGCAGAAACAAATACACACAGCTAGTCGGTATTCGTTTGTGAATCATGTATGTCACATAAATATGTTTTGAAGCTCTTTTCTGTGACGAATGTTTTGGTTCATTCAATTATACTACAGTTGAAACATACACCTGCTTAAAAAAATATTGTAGTATTATTCTATTTATTCAGTTTATATGGAGTTACACAGTTTTGTTTTTAGAAGCAATCTCAACCTGTGATATATATATTTTTGTCTCATCAAACATATTACACTTGAGAAGTTTACTCTTATCCTCGCCTATGCCTTTGTGAGTGTAGACTTCTCAATAAGATTAGTCTTCCAGTTTCTTGATGTTGTTGTTTTAGCATTGTAAACATTGCATACAAATCATACATGAATTTTAGAGGCTTGACAACTCTAATGTTTATAATGTTACAGAAATCAATGAAAAATGTTGTAGAGTCACGAATGTTTTCAATATATTGTTATATTCCAAAGTGAATGGTCTCTGCTTCACAGTCACAATTTATATTAATATTCAAAAATTGTCGTATTAGCTTCGAGCTTATTTAAGTTATGCCGTTTCAAATTGAGTTCCTCTTGATAACATGCAAATAGTGGAATATTTCCAAACTAAAAATAGAATTTTCATCCAGTTGGCTGAGTTTTCTAAAGATCCTTTCTCCTTCACCCTCTATCTCTAGTGAGGTCAGCTTTTATTCCAATCTTCCGATTCGATAGAATTGATGTTTAACTCCTGATCTATGATCTTAGATTGTTGACTAATTTTATGATTACTGTTTTTCCTTTTTGGCCTTAGATTTTGTTAAACTTTTATTGGAAATAATATTCGCATAATGTTTAATCAAGATGACAGGAATGATATTAGCTCAAAATTTAAGAAGTTGTGAAAACAAACAATTTGCTTAAATCTTATCTAATTTTATGTTATATCAGAACATTGGATTAGAAAAATCGTTGGAACGTCGGACAAAATGCCTTGCATCGTTTATTCCGACTCTTTATGTTCTGAGCTCAAATATTGTAGAGTTCAAATTTGCCTTTCGTACTAGTTAGATACTGAGTAGATTTTGTCGACTGACGATCCGCGACAAAATGCAATGGGGAAAGCATGGCTTAATAGAGCCTAAATCCCCATCCAATCGCAGGATCCCGACAATTAGTGGGGTAAGTGATATACTCGGAGTACACTGCCGTCACACCAATACTGTCTGCCTAGACCCCATCAAAAGGAAAGGTTTATGGCTTTATTTTTATTCTCCCTAATTTATTTACAGCTTTTAATAGAAAATGTATTTGGTTTTTACCTTGTTTCTCAGAACGTTAAGCAGTCTGGCTAATACAAGCTTTCCTGTTTGCTCACAGGATGATCTTTAAACAACACACTAAAAGCTGACGTCGTCATGAATTATTCAACGATCCCACTACTTAGAGTAGCAATCTGTTCTATCTCATGCTACTATTGACAGTTGAATAAAATGAATAAACCGAGAGTTAAGAAACTTGTATGTGATGACATGATACAGTGCTAAAGTTGAAATACAAATCGTCGATTATATTTAGATGGGCGAAAAGTTCGTGCCAATAGATGTGTCACAGACTATATTGAAGCATGCCATAATATTGGTAGATCATTCAGAGCGCTGTTAATACAAGCGTTACTAAAGGAGTGAGCGAGTGAGGGGTGGACAGCCCTTCACTCACTTTTTGGGAGCGGCACATAATTAGTGTATCTTTTGGGGAGCGGTACGTAATTAGTGAATTATGTTGTGTTCTTTTTGTAAGTTGATGGTGAAAACTCCAGGACTGCCTTGAGTAGCACAGGCTATAGTTACTTAATACCAGAAAATAAATACCTAAAACCTAAAAAAAAAAGAAAAGAAAAAAATTAACAAATGATGCCACAGACAAAGGCTGTCAAACAATTCCACAGATTTAGTCAAAGATCATAAAAAATAGAAAAGATAAAGGAAAGAGACAAGAAACATGCAGCAAATCATTGCATTTAAGTAAACAGAGTTCGATTACGATCTACACTCCAACTGTGTAATCGTCCCTATATTCCGTTGTCTAAAAAGGACTTAGACTTCGAGTAAAGAAACCCCACAGTCCAACGGCATGAATAGGTTCTACACTCCAGTTGATCAGACAGTTTCTACACTCTAATTGAGTAAACAAGACCTATATTCCAAGTGAGAAAGCGAAGTCTACCCTTTAATTGAATAAACAAGCTTCAACATCTAATTTAATAAACAAGACCTACTCCCCCGATTGAGTAAACAATCCCTGTACTCCGAATGGTTAAACAAAGTCTACCCTCCAAGTAAGAACTCTCCAATTAAATATAGTCTGCACATTAATTGAATATACAAGACCTACACTCCAGTTTAACAAAATTTATATACACTTCAGTTGAGTATAGAAGACTTACACTCCATTTGTGTAAACAAAGACAATACTCCAGTTGAGCAAACAAGACCTACACTCCACTTGAGAAAACAAAGACAAAACTTCATTTGAGTAAACAAGATTTACATTCTACTCTGAAAAACAAAGACAACACAATACTTCAATTGAGTAAACAAGATCTACACTCTACTTGAGCAAACAACGATCACACTCCAATTTGTTATGATTATCTGAAAGATTGTTTCCGATTTTATTTCATTCAAACCGTACATTTTACATGTTTTCAAGAACAAAAGAACATAGAATACAATCCAGTGCCTGCTGATAGTCTATCAATATTGTTTAAATAATATCTTTGTCTCCGATTGTTTTCAGTCTGTATGAGAAACTACTCTTAAATCTATGGCAAAAAAAAAAGAAAAGAAGTAAAAGAAAAAAAAAAACCCAGCCAACCAATATAATCCTTGACTAGACATGTTTTTGGGGAAAAATAAATAAATGATAATTTCAATTTTGTGTATATGCGATTTTATCGACCTCAGATATGCAAAGTGTGTTCCTGAGAGGATTTAAATGCAGGAACATGAAGTATCATTATTACAGCGGATATGATGAGAAATCTATTTTAAAATATCTACCCTTCCTACTAATCTACCTGACAATGTGTGTGTGTATACGTGTGTACACATAAGTATTTATATTTGTATGTGTGTGTGTGTATGTACGCATGTATGGATATATGTATGTATGTATGTATGTATGTATGCATGTGTGTATATGTATGTATGTATGTGTGTGTGTGTGTGTGTGTGTGTGTGTGTGTGTGTGTGTGTGTG
>NC_068981.1:79623680-79629102 GCF_001194135.2 Octopus bimaculoides | reverse complement strand
CGATGTAATCGACTTATCCTCTCCTCCAAAATGGCTGTCCTTGTGGCGAAATTTGAAACCATTATTATTATTATAGTGGATATGATACGAAATTTGTTTTAAAATATTTACCCTTCCTACTGATCTACCTCACTAACAATGTGTGTGTACAGATACATACATACATACATACATATATATATATACATACATGCATACATACATACATGCAAAGGTGTGTGTGTATGCGTGTGTGCGTGCGTGTGCGTGTGTGTATGTGTGCGTATGCATATATGCGTATTTGTACGCGTATAGGTAAAACGGTCAGCTGGCAGAATCGTTTAGCATGTCGGACACAACGCTTAAGGCTTTTCTTCCAGTTCTTTACGTTCTGAGTTCAAATCCCGCCCAGATCAAGTTTATCTTTCAACCCTTTGTGGTCGATGAAATAAAGTGCCAGTGAAGTATCGGATACGATGTAACCGACTACTTGTCCCCTCTGTTCTAAATTGCTGGCCTTGAGCCAAGGCCAGATTAAGATCCATCGAGGCCCTAAGCACTTAAAAGATTTTGGTGCCCCCACAAAAGATTATGTGATTCAAAATATAAACAATAACAAATCATAAAATAAATTATTTTTCAAAACAAAGCAAAACAATAAGAGGGAAAAATAATGTTTAGTTTTGTATACTTCCACTTTATTAATATTTGAAAAGTTTCCTCCTACTTTTTTGAATTGCAAAGTCTTTGATCATATCCTCAAAATTAATCTTAAGTAAGGCATCCCGAATATTATTTTAGCAAGTTTAAAGTGATTTCTGTTGTGCTGTAAACCATTTACTATTTCTGTGGCGCCCCTACCTTCCCTTGATACCCTAAGCACGTGCTTATTTTGATTAATGTTTAACCTAGCGTTGCCTTGAGCCCCGCAACAGGCTGGCGTTCTGTTCAGGGGAAATGTTGTTATCCCGGTCACTTATACGCCATGGAAACTGGGCAAGCGAGCCTATAAGTCCTAGGACTCAAGAATATAAATCAAAAAAAAAAAAAAAAAGAATGTGTGTGTATATATATATGCACGTGCAATTCGTGTGCATATACATGCACACACACATATGTATGTATGTATAGATGTATGTTTTTTCTTTGAGTTTAATTTAAGTTCTTCTTGAGAGAGCTCAAATCGGTAGCTAACAAAGCAACAAGACTTTTTGAGTTAAGAGAGTTCCCGGTGTTTGTAAATATGTGGTTGAGTTGGTGTGTAGGTTGAGCTGTCGATGCATACACCCAAGTGGGTGCACTTATTCACATAAGAATCTCAGATGGATAATTTTCGGAATGTCTTACAAATCTTCACTGTGCCAATAATAGATTGGATTTGGAGAATCCGCGTCAACTTCTTTTGCTCTTTTTCTGTGAAACCTAGTATTTTAAGGTGTGTACGTATGTATAGCCGGAGGCCATTTGAATCAGACGAGTCGCCTGTACAACTAAGCGGCTTATAAGCGCGAAACCAATGGTCACTTTCTGACCGGCCATAACTAACAACCTTCTAAATGTACTATTATATATTACTGGTCTAATGTTTTAGTAGTGTGTGCTTCTTTTTCGGATATTCGTACTACTGACCGACACACACACACACGCGCACACACACACACACACACACACACACACACACACACACACACACACACACACACACACACACACACACATATATATAATATATATATGTCGTATGTATATATGTATATTGTGTGTGTGTTTGTGTGTTTGTGTGTGAGAAATGGAGAGAGAGAGAGAGAGAGAGAGAGAGAGAGAGAGAGAAAGAGAGAGAGTATATATAGGGGAAACAATTTTGTTTGGTCTAAGCGCATTACTAGTATTTATTGATATGATCAGCCACAAAAGACAAAATTTGGTTATATGCTGAGATTAGAAATGATAGATGTGAATGAGACATCAAACTCTAGAACGTCCACACCGAGTCTCCCGAAGACTTGTCATTGCATTATTTTCTTCTAACAGCGACTGGTTTCTTATAACAACAAGAATAATGAAATCTATCAAGGTATGGCAAGTGTTAATGCTCATTCATTTCTCGAAAGCAATAAATGACTTCAGCGAAGTGCTTTATTGCTTTCTTGCATTGAAACCAGGCGTAGTATTTCCAGTTAAACGAAAATAGAAGTGTGTGTTGCTCATATCTTACAAAAGAACGTTATCTGTAGACACAAGTATAGCTGTATGGTTGAGAAGTTCACATCGCATCCACGAAGTCTTGGGTTCGATAAGACTACATGGCTTGTTGGATAAATGTATTTACTATAGCCTCGGGACGGTTTAAGTCATTTGAGTAAATATTAGCAACCGAAAGCTGTATAAAAGTCCGACGGATGGACTGCATTTGGCTGTGGAATACTGAACCACATGCACACTAGTGAACAAGTTGCTCAGTTGACAGAACAAGTGTGCGTTCGCACATCAAAATTTACATAACAGTCCATCAAGAACATTATCATTTGTATGCGAAGATGGCTATAATCTGGAATTAAGACCACATCGTGAACTTAGATCACTAAACGCATGCTTCTAACGCGTATTTTTTTCCATTCATATTTGTCTAAGAGAAAATATCAGTTTCAATATATGTGGTCTGTGAACAGTAAAATATATTTTTGAGAGATGACATAACAAAGACTAAATAAAATTTTTAAAAAATGTGAATTATAACGCCATGCACATACTTCTCTCTTCCTCACAATATAACAATTATGTTTTTTTTAGAAAAAGAACAAATATTTTTTATGCAATCATTTATTAATTCCAGCGTACTTGAATGGTTTTAAAATGAATAAAAGAACCTCCTTCCTTACGTTATTTATTTTCTTTTTCCTGCTGTAAGATTCTTTCATTGTAGAATTTCTACAGAATCAGTCACGTAGTTACAATATTTTTAATGTCTCTTCTAACAATGCTGCCATCCTACCGTTTTCATAATTTGTATAATTTTTACATTGCTTGGAAATGATTCCTTTCCAGGTTCTAGTTTCTATTTGAGAATTGTCACCATTTTACCACTTTTATATTGCTTTATTGTATTTTTTCGTTGATTTTCTCAGTGCTTTGACATGGCTTCGCATTGTTCAATTATTTACGTTATCAATACATCAATTTCTCGATTGTGTCTTATGCTATCTTCCAAGAGAAGACAAATAAGAATACGTGCTGTCGGCACACAATTCACGCATCTATCTCGGTTATTACAATTTCTAAAGCACAGTTTCATTCAATCTGGATATGTTTATTATACTAATATCAATATTTTACCTACGGATTTCTGATAGTTGCAGACTATAATTCTATTTGCAGTGCTGTCGCTAATTTCACCAGTACATCTAGCTTCAATGAAATATGAAATATTCCCTGTACATATATATGGTTTAAAATGTGAAATGTCTGAAAGCGAACGATGGCATATTATCAGTTTTGCTTTGGCTTTGTATCAACCTTGCTCTGATTTGTAGGAGTATTTGTTCAAATTTTGTCCGTAAAGATCAGTAAAAGCAATTTTACAAACATTCATATATCGCTATACAAGTGCCTATATAAGAACAGATAACTATAGATTCACACATTGATATGAAAATAAACAGATAGTACATCCATAAATTCATGCAAACGTACGCATGAAAGCAATTATATGACTATTGTTGTGAGATGAAGACATCTCGCGCGCACGCGCATACACACACATACACATACACGCATACACACACATATGTGACTGTTTGCATGTATGTATGTATGTATGTATGTTTATATGTATGAATGTATGTATCTGGTGGTGGATTTGTTTGGTAGATCCTTGAATCATTCAATTATCGCTTCTGTGTGCATATATGTATGTATATGTATATATATATGTATATGTGTATGTTTATGTGTGCGTGTGTGCGCGCGTATTTGTGTACTTTGCATAAAAGCAGGAAAGCATAAATTGCACATAAAGTTAATTGTATTCAACAGCTGTTTAATTAAGACAAAAATTCACCAAATTTATGATTACATAATTGTGCTAAGTAACTAACAGAAATTAAATCAATTCAAATTAAGCTAAGACGGATGAGCCCATAGGGATATCAGAATTATTATAATCAGATGCTTGATTTCAATAATTATCATTGAAAGAAATAAGTGTACTACGTGCTGATAAAAATGATAATTATGTCTGTTGCGGGGAAATTTTCAAGCGTCAATATGGGTCTTGCTGGAGTATTTTGGACATACAAAAGAGTAATAGTTATTAATATCAAACTGTAAGAAGTTTCTTTTTCCTTATTTACTACTATCTTATGTATATGTATGTTTCCTTTTTCTCTTTTTAATTTAGAATTAATTTTGACCGTCCGCCTGCTTAGTAGAAAGGTTATGAAGAAAAACATTTTGTTTTATTCATGATCCTTAAATCTTAGGAAGGTCATGCAAATTCTTATTGTTCCAGACATCGTGACCATTTGCAGTATATGAATGAAGGAGTTGCGTTCTCTCCTCAGGAACACAAATTTAGCCATACTTTGTCCCATGCGGGTTGGTACGTATCCTGGTGGTTCAATAACAGTAGTTATGAAGCTGAAAGTGTATCTTTATCTTCGGTACAGGATTTGCAAACTCCATATTAATGGTTCAGAGACGTTTTCTTTCTCTTATATTTTTCTAACCTCATTGGCGTCCAAAGCTCAGCTGATTTCAACAACAGAATATATCTCTGTCTGTTTGTCGATGTCGATGTCGAGAGAGAGAGAGAGAGAGAGAGAGAGAGATAAATATATATGTATGTATATATATCTATATATACGCTGTTTTTTAAATACCTTTAGAGATTTACAGACCATTAAGCAGGTTTCACCCGCAGTATTTTATTTCCAAGCATTGTTCACCTCACTCATTATAGATGTATTTCCTTTTGTTGGTAAACTTCTAATTATTTGCTAGTTCGTAGATATCTTGTTCGTCTTTATTTGCTAAATAAAGACGAAAGTATCTAAACTGGATGTACAGTTATCGTTGAAAAACTTCATCAACGACATATTTTTCGGCCACATATCTGCTATGATTATGTTATGCAGAATTTTATTGGAAGAAGGAAATGTCAGCTTTGCCTTTGTCTCAAGCTTTTTTCTCCATACTCTGAAATAAACAATCTTCAGATTATATTAGAAACCTGTCCCATTTCTCAACGATCTACATTGCTCGTATTTTAGTAAGCGGTCATCATCTATTCATATAACATACCTTGTCTATCGCAGGTGGTGACAGTAAATCTGTGCTTCGATAGTTTTCCACATAGCTAGCGACATATCTGTAGCGGGGACATTTTCAAGCGACAAGAAGTTATCTTTACACACAGCAGTTGTCTTTACACACACACACACGCACG
>NC_068981.1:79616521-79623670 GCF_001194135.2 Octopus bimaculoides | reverse complement strand
CACGCACGCACACATACACACACACACGCACACACACACACGCACCCATACACACATACACATACACGACACACTCACACAGACACGACGCTCACATACACACGCGACACGCACACGCACACATACACACACACATACACCACAAATACACTCACACATATACCACAAAGATATACACACACAGAGTTGTACAACACTCGAGCGTGTTACACAGGCATTCATACAGCAATACATGATATTTGTAAAATTGCTTATTACTGATCTTTTATGCAAACACAAAGCGACTAAATGTGTTCGGAAGCTGCAGATCAGTTAAACGGCCTCTTGAACGAAGGATTAAATCGTGGAGAAGATGGGAACGGAACAAAATTTACTAATGATTGATCACATGGGAAAACTGCAATATTTTAGCCATGTTATCAGAGACCCGGGCCCTCTGTGCACGCATTCTCGAAGGCTGGGTGGAAGGAAAACGAGTCTATGGGTAACAAAGATGATTGACCGATGACATCAAGCGCTAGATAACCGATTATAATGCTGATTTCTGTCATAACATTGAGTTCTTTTGTAAAGCATAAAATTAACGGACATAAACTGTTATCAGCTGGTTCATGTCAAAAATATGGAAACGAGCTCGAATTGATTTTCAGTGTTGTTTTGTAAATGTTGTGTAGCCCTTACCTCAAGATCGAGCCCAAGATCTGTTTGATGCACGTTAATATAGGTGATAAGGCTGAATGATGAATAGAAAACTGAGAAAAAGAAAATAGTATAAATTTGCAAGAACAAATTTGCTGAACCATGATTGTAATTCAATTATATATAAATTTATTTAAATTTAATTAGTAAAACGGTGACTAACATAATGTAGTGAGATAAGTTTTAATCAGTTGAATTTACTTCCATAATGAGGTGAAACAAAATCAATGGTTAAATGGCTAATTCTGATTAAAATGAGGTGAAAAAGATCTCGATATCAAAACTAATTAAACATTAGAATACTGTAGAGAATGAATCTCACCTTTGGCAAGATGGGGACAACATGTTTTGGCCTTATCATATTTCTTTAGCCAAGCATAGTTTAACTGTTGCTACCAGAGCTTGATGACTCGTGAGGTATATAGAATTTTAGAGGATGAACACAAAAGGGACATCACAACATATCAGGATGATTGGAGCCTGCTGCTAAATAACAAATAGCATAGTAGGCACTAAAAATGTAGTGAACCAAAAAATTTTCGTTAATATTACACCCACAATGAAAAGAACTAATCGTTATCTTACTGACTAATAATTATGGTCAGAAAAGCCTGGGATAGATAATCTTCGGAATTTTAATTAATTAAAACAAATCAAAAATAGATTATGACAGGAGTTGAGTTTGATTTTCTGGTCATTATATTATTCGTCCCTCTTTTGATTTATTGAACCTTTTAAAATTTAAATAGCCTTTAAATTTAACCGAGTTCTTCTGAATCTACCGAGGTCCTTTTAAGTTTTGGGACTGTCAGGGGTCCATAGACTTAATGAGGTCCTGTTTATTATCTAATGCTTTGGATTAGCAAAATTGTAGAGATTCCTAAACCAGTTCGTCCAGGGGTACCACTAGGGCTAAATCCGACCCCGACTGCCATCAGTATGGGCAGAAATAAGATAAAAACCTTACAGATATCTGCTTTTTAATATGTTTTTATGGATTAGCCTTCTTTCTTGCAGCTTTCCCAAATTTCCTGTCTCTCCCTAGGTTTTCATTCAGGATCATACAACAAATGTGTGTGTGTGTGTGTGTGTGTGTGTGTGTGTGTGCGTGTGTGTGTGTGTGCGTGCGTGCGTGCGTGTGTGTATGCGTATGTGTGTGCATGTGTGTGTATGTGTGTGCAAAGTATTCAATTCGTTTAAATGGAACATTGATATGTCCAAGGTAAGATTTAATATTATCTCTGAATCTTTTTCGTGGTATGCTATTCTTGCGGCTCACCTCCGCCAGTTCACCATACACGAAGGTGTTTGGGTATACGTTTAGCATCCATACGGATGATGTGTCCTGTCCATCGCAATTGGTTTCTCATGAAAGGCGATTCAGCAGAAAGAATTCCTGCTTGGCTAAGAACAGTATCTGGGCGTTTGATTCCCAGCTTACTTTTAAGATGTATCTTAGACACTTTTGATGGAAGCGCTCAAATGTTTTGATATGGCGAACATAAGTTGTCCAGGATTTTGAAGAATACAGAAGAGATGAGCAGACAAAAGCAGAATAGACTATAATTTTTGTTTCAATTATGTGGCGTTGTGACTATACTATGGATTTTAAACCACCAAAAAATGCTGCCTGTTGTATGCGCGAAGGTATCTCTATATCTGAATTTCCACAAGAATTAACATAGCTTCCAGGATATTCAAATGATTGTAAAACCTTTAGTGGTGTTCCCTTAACGATTGTGTGAGGAATAGTTAATGCATTTCTCGAAGTAGGTTGATGCCATACGTCTGCTTTCTTCAAATTTATTGTCAAAACATACATATACATATACATACACCTACCTACCTACCTACCTACCTAACTACATACATACATACATACATACATACATACATACATACATACATACATACATACATACATACATACATATCACTAATATGTAAATATGTTTCACATGTATTTTCATAAACATACACTTAGCCCGACTCCAAACAAATAATTATGGGCGAGACAAAGACTGAACATGTATAATGGTAATCAGACGTGTATAAAATAACAGGAAATAAGAATAATAATATCTGCATGTATATAAAAACCAGATATTACATAAAGATATTCTTGTAATATCTTTTGTTGTAAGATACATCTGCAGTATCTTTAACTGTATAGAATTACTATACGGTTATGCTTTTGAATATCATACATAATAAGAAAAAACTGCAGTAATGCAATATCTTTCTTGCATTGTTAAAAATTCAGCTTTTCGAAATATTTGACAGAACGCAAAATCCTAATGTTTTTAAAGAGGGAAAAGAAATGAGACGTCTTGACGTTTATACTTTATCAAAAGGAATTAACAATGTAAGAGGAGTGAGAAAAAAAAAAAGAGAGAGAGAGAGAGAGAGAGAGAGAGAGAGAGAGAGAGAGAGAGAGAGAGCGACTGAGAGAGAGAGAGAGAATGAAGGAAGGGGACAGAGAAACAGAAAGGGAAAAAGAAGGAAGAAGACAGAGGCAAAAAGAGAGAGAAGAGAGAGAGAGAGGCGAGAAAGAGGGGGAGGGTGGAACCTACTACTGATGGTTGGAACCAATTTTTCTAAATATCGGTTATTTACGAACAGCATCTGAAGAATAACTTACTATCTTTTCCTTTGCTACGCAATGTTAGTGAAGGTCCCTGGTTTGGTGGTTTGTTTGTTAGTCCCCCGAATATTAGGCTGTAGGCTCGACTTCTAGAGGCGGTGGTACGCCGCGTCCTTGAGCACAGCAGGCTTTTTTTTCTGTGTTTTTCTTCTTACGTCCTTCCAGTCGAATCAGCTGAAATGAGAACCACGTGAGGGCTGGTGTGGTCCTACTCCATCCAGCTGTGACATTCTCGATGTTATACTGAGCCAAAGGAGGTAGGGCCAGGAGTGTGTATATGTCTCCTCACAATTGCAATAGGCACACTAACTAACCCGATTATTGAGCGCATAGTATATGTCACCAAGCTAAATTCGCTTGCGAGTGATGGCTGTGGCCGTTTACTCTATATTTACACTTTCTTTCTACAACTTTCATTATTTTCTGTTTATCGACTGCATAATAGATGTCAGTCAGAGGTTTGCTTATTCATCTTGTTATTTTCTAATGTGTGCTTATGCCTCACGAGCTGGTTGAGAGCATACTGGCATTAAGACTAATAGTTATGGGACTTTTGTTTAGGAGCAGTGGTGTTTTGGTGAATGTTATTAAGCAATTCATTCATATTTTAATAATATGGCCTTTTTGTTAAAATGAAAGTGTAATAATAATAATAATCCTTTCTACTAAAGGCACAAGGCCTGAAATTTTGGGGGATCCCAGTGCCTCATTGGTACTTAACTCAATGACCCCGAAAGAATAAAAGGCAAAGTCGACCTCGGTGGAATTTGAACTCAGAACGTAATGACGGACGAAATACTGCTAAGCATTTTGCCTGGCGTGGTAACGATTCTGCCAGATCGCCGTCCTCAATACAGATACAGAGGACCGGTGGATATAGATGAGGAGGAGAGACCTGAAAATAGAGACAGAAGCACTCATATGCGCAGCTCAGCAACAAGCTCTAAGGACCAACTATATGAAATGCAGAATAGACAACACTACCGATAGCGATAAATGAAGAATGTGCAGTGAGAGGGGTGAAATAGTATGGTACATCGTTAGCGAATGCCCGAAATTGGCACAACGCAAATACAAAAGACGCCATGACAATGTGGCAAGTATGATCCATTGGGAACTCTGTGGAATGTACGTTCTACAAAGAGCAAGCTCCAGAAGGAGTCACCGAAAATGAGAAGTGCAAAATACTGTGGGGTGCAATGATCCAGTGCGATCACCCGACCAGACATCGGAAACTGGACATTGTTGTGGTGAATAAAAAAGAAAGAACATGTATGATAATCGACATAGCATGCCCCGGTGACAACAAGATCAATGTGAAAGAAGAAGAAAAAATAAACAACTATGACGATTTAAAATGGGAAATACGAAGGGTGTGGTCAATGAAGAGTGTAGACGTGATACTAATAGTAATTGATGCACTTGGAAGTATCAGCACTCAACTACCAGCATGGGTAAAAAAAAATTGGTGCAAATGTGACGGTAGAAACACCTACAAAAATCAGCATTGCTTGAACGGATAGTATTCTTAGCAGGATTCTTGAAGCATGACCAGTAAACAAGTGTCACCTTTGTCTGCTGGCTACGGACAGCTGACACTTTTCATCATAGCCAGCAAAATAAGCTGTGAGCTTTCATATAATAATAATAATAATAATAATAATAATCATAACAATAATAAGACAAATAGATAACAAAAACACCAGGACTTACAGATATATATAACATACAGAAAATTGCACTACTGGGCACTGCACACATCCTACGCAAAACACGTTCAATACAGTAACCATAAGAGCATCACAGCAAACCACAGCACATACCCATGGCACACAGAGCTGCACTCGGTAGTGAAGTGAAAGCACGTTATATAAATAAAACTACTGAACAATGATAATAATAATAGCAAGAGTACTGAGAGAGCGCAAACCTCCTCCAAGGCAACACCAACGTCCTCTCAACAATTAGCCAAAGATGATTTTTAAAATGAGAATATCTGAAATAAATTCGACTGCTCTCACAAACGAGAATACTAAAAATGAACCCGACTGCTCTCAAAAATTAAGTAAAGAAAACAGGAAAAATAATCTAGAATCCTTGTTCGGTACCGAATCAATCCCAAAATCTAATCAGTCCGTGCCAGGCACTAGGCCAAACATCCCTGAAGGTTTCATCCGAATCCATCCAGTGGTTCTTGAGATATCTTGTCCACAAACAAACAAACATACACGACTGAAAACAATACCACCGCCTTCGCTAAGGCAGAGGTAATAATAATAGCATGAAGTACTGGAGAACGGAATTGACAGCAGGAAAGCAAGTATTAGGAGAGGTGAAATTCAAGGGAGGAATCTTCCAGGGGAACAATGTGTCCCCACTGATCTTCGTGCTAAGAATGATCCCCTTGAGTGAAATACTACTGGAAAACAAAGTTGGGGTATGATCTGGGAAGATGTAAGGGAAAACTGAACCACTTGCTATTCATGGACGACCCGAAGCTATTCACAAAAACTGGAGAGCCTAGTCCAGTCTGTGCGGATTTTCTCCAATGATATTAAGATGGAGTTTGGACTCTCAAAATGCGCTACAATGGTGATGAGACAAGGAAAGCTTGTCAGGATAGAAGGCATATGGTGGTTGCCAAGTGGTGAAATGGTGAAGGCAATTCAACCTCAATCCAGCTATAAATACTTGGGAATACTTTAGGCAGATGGAATCAAACACAACGACACGAAGGAAAAGACAAAAAGAAAGTAACTGTGCAAAGTGAGAGAAATATTGGCTTCAGAGCTGAGTGCCAGAAACCTAATTTCAGCAATAAACTCACGCGCAGTTACAGCAGTTCGGTATGGCGCTGGAATTCAGAAGTGGACAGAAGAGGAGCTAAAGGAGATGGACAGGAAGACAAGAAAGCTCCTAACGATGCAGGAAGCTCATTATCCACGTGCAGACACTGATGAAGAGAGGAAGTAGAGGAAAAAGACTGATAAGTGTGGAAGACCGCGTGCGTATCGAACTCGAGAGATTAATGAGATACCTAGCCCAAAGTAAGGAAACCTTGCTAGTGAAAATTAGGAACGAGAGAAAAAAAGGAAAAACAAAGGAAGAAGTACAAAAAGGACATGGAGAAGAATTACTCAAGAAGGAACTACACAATCAATTCCATATAACCACAGCAGAAGTTGCTGGAAAAATAGATGGGATTGGATGATGAAAGGAACACTAAAAAGAAACCGAGAGCACTATACTGGTAGCGCAAGACCAAACATTGGCCACGAACTGAAGGGTCAACCTTAGGAATGAGCAGGTGTCTTTGTTGTGTTGCATCTGCAATAGAGTGGATGAAACCATTGCCCATATCACGAACGAATGCCCTAGACTTGCCCAAAACCACTACAAGTTGTGGTACACGATGAGGTAACGAAAGTGCTACATTGGAAACTGTCCGAAAAGTGGGGGCTAGAAAGAAGCAAGACATGGTATGATCACAAACCACAGATAGTGGCGGAGTCAGAGACTAGCAAAATCCTCTGGGATTTCCCAATCCAAACAGATCAGGTGTTAGAGCATAACAGACCAAACTTAGTGGTGGTGGATAAGGTGCACCACATATGCTATATAGTTGGTATTGCATGCTCCTTTGACCCACGAATACTCAAGAAGGAAGGTGAAAAGTTAGATAAATACAATCTTCTTAAGTACGAAATAGCTCGGCTATGGAAAATGAAGGTGAAAATAGTGCCAATTATTATTGGCTCTTTGGGGACAGTATCAGAAGGCATCAAGAGGAATATAAAGGAAATTGG
>NC_068981.1:79614159-79616222 GCF_001194135.2 Octopus bimaculoides | reverse complement strand
GATGATGATGATGAGGAGGAGGAGGAGGAGGAGGAGGAGGAGGAGCAACGACATCCTCCGATTTACTAGTTTTCTTAGGCCTAAGTTAAATACAAGTCATATGAATTCCCAATATTCAGAATAAATTATTTTAAAATGATGTTGACAATCTTATGTTGGCTGGGAAAATTCCTTCAGAATTGTTGCAACTAAGGAATTCTATTTTCCTTTCTTTTTTAAGAAAGTACCAGAAAAAAATTACATATCCTATGAGTTTCTCCTTGAAATTATATGCCCCTGTGCAAAATTCAGTTACTTAAATAAAAAAAGAACGTGGTCCACAATTTGGAACATTACACGCATACACACACACACGCTTTAATATGTGAACTAGCAATAAAGCGGCGAGTTTGCTGAATTGATATCTCGCCGGGCAAAATGCATTGTAGCATTTCGCCCATTTCCGCGTTCTGAGTTCACTTTCCGCCGAGGTCAACTTTACCTGTCATCCTTTAGGGGTCGATTAAATAAGTACCAGTTGCAATCGGCTTATCCCCTCCACTAAAATTGCTGGCCTTGTACCAAAATTTGAAATATGTGTATTAGCAAGCTCGCTCGCTATACTGCACTAGGGAAACATTTATAAAATTGGTCTGCTTCTTGCAAAAGGTTGCATGAACACGACCAGTGATAGAGAATCAACAACGTTAGTAATCCTCTGAAATATCTATGAAAGTGTGTTTAGCTTCAATCCTTAGTTTTTTGGAAAACATGCAAACTTAAATCATAAAATATATAATCATGCAACTAACCCTCGCCTTAAGCCATATTTTGAAACCATTATTTTTACACTTATCTTACTATTATTTATTGTGATGTTATTACCTCCGCCTTTGCGAAGGAGGAGGTATTGCTTTCAGTTGTGTTTGTTTGTTTGTTTGTCCGTGGACAGATATCTCAAGAACCGCTGGATGGATTCGGATGAAACTTTCAAGGATGTTTGATCTCGTGTCTGGCACGAACTGATTAGATTTTGGGATGTTTTTTTTTTAATTACTTATGCGGGCTAAAACTGATTAGATTTTGAGATTGATCCGGTACCGAACAAGGATTCTGGATTATTTTTCCTTTCTTTTTCTTTTACTTGATTTTTGAGAGCAGTCGGGTTCATTTTTAATATTCCCATTTGTGAGAGCAGTCGAGTTTATTTCAGATACTCTCATTTTAAAAATCATCTCCGGCTAATCGTTGAGAAGACATTGGTGTTGCCCTGGCGGAGGTTTGCGCTGAATTTTATCAGGTCTGTAAGAATGTTATCAGGTCTGTAAGGATGGCAGAGATGACGCGCTGAGCAATAATTAATCAGTTATTGATTACTGACTGACAGTCTGCATTGACATTGTATTGTATTGCATCGGTGGTCTGCATTAAATATTTACTATATTTAGCTAAACAGCCTACAACCATGTGTGTGGGCGTGTGTACAAATTATAGCATGCAATAGAAATTTATTCTGGGTTAATGGGTCACCAGCTGATCGGGATACACCAATACCCAAATAACATAGTTGGCAAAGACGACAGCGACAAAAAGGACTTTTCGCTTAGTACCTAAGATTGAGATGTTAAAAGTCCGTCTTACATATTGCGATAGAGTTCTGAAAGACGTTGTTGTAAATGAGCCAGAACGTATCAATATGTATGAAAGTCTTCTCCATACTTGATGTCCGCTGCATTGAAGCTTTCTGGATTCAGCAAGCAAACCGGTGGCTGAAGGATTTCGGTCAATGGAATTCAAAGATTCGTAATTACTTGCATACACTTTTGACCTTTGTGCTCCAGTGAACCATATTCCGATTTATTAAGTTTCTTTTTGCTTCCCAATTTACCAGAAGAGACTATATGGCAAAATGATTATTAAAATAAATCAATAAATTAATTTTGTTAACGAAGACCGAAGACATTTCAGATGTAAAGCAATTGTATAGTTAAATGGCAAACTCAATGACAAAAAGGGAAAGCGAGGGAGAGAAAGAGAGAGAGTGAGGAGGAGAGAGAGGAAGAGAGAGAGAGAGAGAGGGATAG
>NC_068981.1:79612690-79614110 GCF_001194135.2 Octopus bimaculoides | reverse complement strand
GAGAGAGAGAGAGAGAGAGAGAGAGAGAGAGAGAGAGAGAGAGAGAGAGAGAGAGAGAGAGAGGGTATGTGTCCCGCAAACGGAAGATCGTGGTTTCAGTTCTAGATGAATTCTGCATCAGCTTCGTTGCAGTTAAAATCACGAGTCATTGATAGCGATCGATAAAACATGCACCAGTAACGTACTGCTTTTGATTTAATAGACTTCATCAACTTCCGCTTAAAAAAATCAGACTAGTAAAGTTGTAAACTACTTTGTTAGTTATTAGTACCGTCTTTGGTATGGCATGGGCAGACACGTACGGTAAATAAAAAATCTAAATCTCATTCAAAGTGTAGATGGAAAATGCACTATTTGACGTCATTAAAATGTAATGCTTATAAACGTCTCTGATTAAGCACAAAGTCTGCTAGACTGGAACTTTATTTTATCGATTTCAGCGGTATGAAATGCAAAGTTGATCTCGTCACTTTTTCCCCGTTGCTCTAACGATTCTTCCAGTTCACTGCTTTATTTAATGGTTATAATGATTTCTAATTTAAGCGCATGGCCAGGAATTTTGACGGGATGAGTTTAGTCGATATCATCGACCCCAGTATTAACTGATGCTGTGGTTTATCAACCCCTAAACGATGAAAGGAAAAGTTTGCGAACTCAGCAGGTAGACAGCCGGAAGAAATGCTGCAAGGCGTTTTTTTTCCGGCGCTTCAAGTGCTAATTACAAAAGGTTTTGGTTGTGGTTGTTCTCTTCCTCGCAATAACTGAATAAAAAACCAGCATAAGAGCATGTACGTTGTCGCTTTATATGCAAGAAATAATCAAATTACATGCAAAATACACTGTATTATGTAAAAGAAAGAAGAAAACGAAACCAGAAAGAAAGAAAAAAGAACGCTTTCGATTATGAATTTCTATGAGAAGAGTCGATGTGATCACGGTGAGCCTGAATGAAGCCGAACGAGGGTGCTGATCTCGGCGGTAATTTTAGATCCGCTTGATCAAGATGATCTGAAGCAAAGCACAACAACTAACACATTTATTTTTGCACAAAAATGGTTCACATAATTTTTTGACTCATAGATAAATGATTTTGCATATCAAGAAAATGTTCCCACATGAACACATATAATGTAGTATTACTTTGTTTTATTTCTTTTAGTCCATTCTCATTATTTTGCAAGTCAAAGGTGGCGAGATGGCAGAATCGTTAGCACGCCGGGCGAAATGCCTAGCGGTATTTCGTCTGCCGTTACGTTCTGAGTTCAAATTCCGCCGAGGTCGACTTTGCCTTTCATCCTTTCCAGGTCGATAAATTAAGTACCAGTTACGCACTGGGGTCGATATAATCGACTTAATCCCTTTGTCTGTCCTTGTTTGTCCCCTCTATGTTTAGCCTCTTGTGGGCAATAACGAAATAAGT
>NC_068981.1:79611792-79612552 GCF_001194135.2 Octopus bimaculoides | reverse complement strand
GCGAGATGGCAGAATCGTTAGCACGCCGGGCGAAATGCCTAGCGGTATTTCGTCTGCCGTTACGTTCTGAGTTCAAATTCCGCCGAGGTCGACTTTGCCTTTCATCCTTTCCAGGTCGATAAATTAAGTACCAGTTACGCACTGGGGTCGATATAATCGACTTAATCCCTTTGTCTGTCCTTGTTTGTCCCCTCTATGTTTAGCCTCTTGTGGGCAATAACGAAATAAGTATTTTGTCCATCTTTATGTTCTGAGCTCAAATTCCGCCGAGGTCGACTTTGCCTTTCATCCTTTCGGGGTCGATAAATTAAGTACTAGTTGAGTACTGGGGTCGATATAATCGACATGCCCCTTCCTCCAAAATTTCAGGCCTTGTGCTTATAGCAGAAAGGATTATTTTGCAAGTCAATATACACAAAGAGAAGGCGGCGAGCTGGCAGAAACGTTAGCACGCTGGGCGAAATGCTTAGCGGTGTTTCATCTGCCGTTACGTTATGAGTTCAAATTCCGCCGAGGTCGACTTTGCCTTTTATCCTTTCGGGGTCGATTAAATAAGTACCAGTTGCGTACTGGGGTCGATCTAATCTACTGCCCCCCAACTCCCCCAAAACTTCGGGCCTTGTACCAAGAGTAGAAAAGAATCGTTAGCACGCCTGGTCGATTAAATAAGTACCAGTTGCGTACTGAGGTCAATCGAATCTACTGGCCCCCTCACCCAAATTTCAGGCCTTGTGCGTATAGTACAAATATACATAAAGAG
>NC_068981.1:79604830-79609830 GCF_001194135.2 Octopus bimaculoides | reverse complement strand
ATAAAGAAATATTGCTACTACAAATTCTATAAAATATGTTCCGAAATTCCTTTCGGCCATTAATTGATATCATTTTATTTCAAGGCCACTTTGTCAATCAAGATTATCGCATTTCTATCTCTCAAAGCTGGCTGCTATATTCTTATTATGTACTACTTTGTGTTTTTGCTACTCTACGACTCATCTTTTGATATCTTTCACTGGAAATTTTTCAACGAAGAAAATTTCCACAGGAAAATGCTTTTCGATGATACATGTCATCATCATCATCATCATCATCATCATCATCATCATCACCGCCACCAGCGCAGCCGCCACCAGCACAGTCGCCTCCACTACAGCTGTCACCTTCGCCACCGCCGGCCCCCATTGCCGTCACCATCATCATTTTAACATCCACTTTTCCATACTTGCATGTGTCAGTGGGTATTCTGTCGCAACAGACATGATTTTACCGTCGGATGCCCTTCCTGTTGCCAACCCTTACTTGCTTCTAAGTCACGTAATATTTCGCCACAGCCGGACATGTTTCACGGAAGATTGGAAACAAGAAACACCACTTGCATGACAGTGATGCTCGTTTACAACTATTATCCAATGTCATAACAAAGAGACACCGATCCGTATATGTAAATATATACTATATATAAGAATTAAGATTCAGTTTAATAAGATACTTAAGTTGATGAATCAAGCCAGTCCGGTGTTATCCGCAAGGTTCAAAGTGAGGTGAATAAAAAAGCAAATAAATAACAAGGATGTCAAGGTATTAATCGACTACATCCAACCCCTTGAAATTTGTGGGTTGCCAGAATCTTTAGCACGTCGTGCAAAATAGCTCGCGCTATTTGTTTGGGCATTTACGGGCGTTTTAAGTTCAAATCCCGCTGAAGTCAACTTTGTCTTTCGTCCTTGTGCGGAAGTCAAGATGACAAAAGTACCAGTCGAATAGTCTTTTCTACTCTAGGCACACGGCCCGAAATTTTGGGGGAGGTGGAGGGCAGTCGATTAAACCGATCTCAGTACGCAACTGGTACTTAATTTATCGACCCCGAAAGGATGAAAAGGAAAGTCGACCTCGGCGGAATTTGAACTCAGAACATAAAGACAGACGGAATACCGCTGACCATTTCGCCCGGCGTGCTAACGTTTTTGCCAGCTCACCGCCTTAAAGTACCAGTTGTATATTGTGGTTACTTTAATCGACTAACCCCTTCCCTTCAAATTTGTGGCCTCGCACCGATAATAGGAACAGTTATTAAAATGAAATTCAAATACTCAAATTTTGCTAAAGTATCTTTTATCCCTCCAAAGTCGATACAATAACTTAAAAGTAATATATTGTAGTTGATTCTATTGTATTTAACCCTACCCTACTCGAATTTCTCGCGTGTCTAGTCAAAAGAAATCAATATTAGAGTTTAATATAGTGGCGAGTACAGTTGTAGTTCTGAAAACTACAATATGAATAAACGAATAAAAGAAATATTAATCTGCTGCTCAAAGCAATACACATTTTGGGTACATTCCTGACGATTCCAATATGTATGTATTTTATACTGTATATAACATTCATTTCAAGTGTTCCTTTCTGCGGCTTTGACGCAATAGACAGTATTTAGTTTACTTTTGTTGCTGCACTGTGAAAGACAACTACTGATATTTGTAACATTAAGGGCGGTGAACTGGCAGAATCGTTTGCACTCTGTGAAAAATGCTTAGCGGTATTTCGTTCGTCTTTACGTTCTGAGTTCAAGTTCCACCGAGGTCGACTTTGCCTTTAATCCTTTCGGGGTCGATAAAATAAGTACCAGTTGAGCAGTGGGGTCGATGTAATCGACTTACCCACTTCCTCGAAATTTCTGGTTTTATGCCAAAATTTGTAACTAATACCTATGATATTATTCGTGTAGAGTCTGCGGATGGAACCTATTGCGAATAGCAACATGCAAATATATAAATAAAATATGTAAAAAAAAAAAAAAAAATAAATAAAAGGATCCCGAGCTATACTCTTCCATTAAAAAAAGAAAGGTAAAGTAACAGTCTCACGACTATTAAGTTACCTTTCTACGCTTAGAAATTCTTTCAACACGGTAACATGAATTGTTTGTTATAAGAGTAAATTTATAATGCTATATACATTTTATACCCACCCTGTTTCCTAATATAAGAGTACCTGTTTTTCTTTCTAATCAATAAAAACTTATTGGAAAACCATGTGTGTGTGGTCTAGACACATGTGGAAAAATAGGTTCAAAGACCGCGTAAAAGCCATATATACCTTCTTTGCATCATTAACATTTATATAAGTATTATAAAACTAAGGGAGTTCCCTGTTATTGCTTCCAATTTCTATTAATTTTCACATTTTTATGACACTAAACTGAATGTTAACTAAATAAAGTCCCAGTCAAACACTAGGGTCGATGTAATCAACTTGCTAAAACAAGAATTATTTTCCAGTACCAAATACTACAAAAAATCGAATTCAAATATGTAGTATTCGAATTTTGATGGCAAACAATTATCCATATGAAAATTGGGAACTGTAGAATCTGGAGTACTCCTGTTTATATTTTTGGTTTTACAATAAACATTGCCTATTCCCATATTAAATTTTTGGATATGTTCTATCTGTTTCCTTTTCATCTATGAACAACTTTAATATTCGTTTTATTTTCGTGTCGAGAAAAAGTTTGGCATTAAATATGAAATATTTCAATATTAAATTGGTCAACCCCATCTTATAAAGTTGACAGTTTCTAATAAAAATTATTTAAAACTGAAATTGAAATTCGAAGCCGAATAAAACAACTAAACATCTATACTTCTAAATACAATATAGCTTTTAAATAAGTATTAAATGTTTCTGCAAGTGTGTTTGCGAGTGCATGTGTATATATAAAACGGTTTTTTTTTTGCCTTTGAAGATTTCTTAACATATTTTGAGACTACTATTTCTTTTTCAAATTTGGGAAGCTAACAATGAAAGAAGAGATAAAGTTAGTATTAATAGATAACGTTGATTTCTTTTAATATTCATAAATTATTGTCATTTTTCACGTGGGATATGTATCAGTATCAACAAGATCAATAAAATAAGTCTTTCTGAATAATAGTGGAATGAATGAATAGTACGAGTCTTTTGGTTCCTCATTTCAACATTTCTGTATGCTTTTCACCCACTTCAAAATATTTGAGTTCCAGATGATATCCTTTTAAATATTGGCAAAAGGTCAATAATTTTGAGGGGAGGGGAAGTCGATTACATTGATCCTATGCTCAACTAGTACTTATTTCATCGACCCCGCAAGGATAAAGGGTCAAGTCCACCTTGGTTGCATTTGAACTCAGAACGTAAAGAGTCTGAAGAAATGCCGCTAATCATTATGTCTAGCGCGGCAAAAATTCTGCCAGCTCTCAGTCTTTGAACCTTAGGCACAAGGCCTGAAATTTTAGGGTAGGGAGGGGGAGCCTGTCGATTACATCGACCCTAATACATGACAGGTACTTATTTAAATGACCCTGAAAGGATGAAAGGCAAAGTTGACTTCGTCAGAATTTGAACTCAGAACGTTAAAACGGACGAAATGCCACGAAGAATTTTGTCCGGTGTGCTAACAACTCAGCCAGCCCGTCGGCTTAATCTAGGTCTCAAATAATATAAATTGTTTGATTAATTCTTATAGCAATTACAGTTCTTAATAGAGAACGGTTATTCCCGCCTTCGGAATTTGCTTACATGAATAAAACAAAAACTAGTAATATTTTAATCTAATTCTTACGTTTGTTTAAAGTGTAAATCTTTTATAGCAATACAGTTATTTAGCTATCGTATTTGATGGCATAAAAGATGCTCGGGTATATCAGACGCACTCCAAGATAAGCAGCGCACAAGGCGGCAATCTGGTAGAATCGTAGGCACACCAGGCAAAATGGCTAGTGACGTTTCGTCCGTCCTTACGGACACATAGGACAGAAAGTTGCTGAAGAGGTCACAGTGTGTAACGAAAGAACTTTCACAGATAAACTAAAATAATAATAATCCTTTCTACTAAAGGTACAAGGCCTGAAATTTTGAGGGAGGGGACTTGTCGATTACATCAACCTCAGTGTTTCCCTGGTACTTAATTTATCGACCACGAAAGGATAAAAGACAAAGTCGACCTGGGCGGAATTTGAACTGAGAATGTAAATACGGACGAAAGGCCACTAAGCATTTTGTCCGGGGTGCTAACGATTCTGCCAGCTCGCTGCCTTAATAATAATAATGATAATAATAATAAAGAGAAATAAAGAGAAGATCAGATAAATAGTGCGTGTGTATAATTGGCAAAAGATGGCCCTCTCCAAGTATAATTTAAAAAATCCTTATCGTAAAACAAAGTATTTGATATGAAATAAAAGAGAATATATCAAGTTGAATATTTTAAAAAAAATCAAAAATAAATTCCTACATGAAATAGGCTAAACAATTTGTATTATTCGGGAGACAAACCCTTCGTGTTTGGTGCTAGGCTTTTAAAATGTTGAAATATCGAACAATCTGGTATATAATCATCCAAACAATGTTCACGAAGAATATTTTCTTGATCTATTTTGACGCTTATGCAAAACCCATAAGTAGTCGATAAGTAATACATACATGCTAAAAAAAGGTTTTAAGAAATCGCATAATTCGACACTAAATACACCTCTTTTTGCATTGTTGCCTTCATAAATTGCGAAAAATTGTAGTTACTTCTGATTACAGACGACGTTCAGTTGCTGTATCATGTATAAACTACATAGGCATCTACCACCAAGTGAATGTGACTAAGAAAGCCATCTCTCTCTCTCTCTCTCTCTCTCTCTCTCTCTCTCTCTCTCTCTCTCTCATTTTCTCTTATTCACCTCCCGATCCTATACATACATTTATCACGTTCGTCCTTCGGAGCGACGAAGATCCTTTAACCATCCTTAAGAATGACCGGTAGCTTGCCCGGTGACTTTGTTTA
>NC_068981.1:79601945-79604275 GCF_001194135.2 Octopus bimaculoides | reverse complement strand
CACACACACACACACACACACACACACACACACACACACACACACACACACACACACATTTGTACATTTGAGTGGTTGTACATGTTGGTGAGTGAATTTTTGCAATTATATAGATTGGATGTTTTTTTTTAGCGTGGAGCTGCCACAATACCAGTTATATCAACAAATATGCAATAGCATAGCAACTGGGGTGGGGTTTATCTCCAGGCAGCGCTTTTATGGACCGGTACTTTTGGATTTACTGTATAAGTTTATAATCCATGTTGGGGAGGCAAACCAAGGGCTGCCGCGGGCGATAGTACGGTATTTGCGGCACTGCAAATATGAAAGTGTAGTCATATAGTTGTTGATCTGGCAACGCTATAAAAATGAGTTCACCTTGAAAAGGTTGCTAAAGTTTGTGAGGCCAAACAATTATAGATACTTCAGGGAAGTGTTTCTCAGCTTTTTACTGTTGAATGCTTCCATTCACTAAACAAAAGAGCATTTTAGAAGCATCGTTCTTCGTGTTTATTAAAGAATTAGAAAACAAAAAGCTAACGGAAAACACAGTATGTATGTACGTATGTATGTATGTATGTATATATGTATGTATGTATGTATGTATGTATGTATGTCATTATTCAGTTTATTTCAAAATTTCTTGCCAATAGAGAAAGAACTGGTTTCTAACCTAGATCCAAGGATCCTTCATTGGAATTTCAACATCAACAGAGTATGTCTATATGTATGTATGTACGTATGTATGTGCAGATTTGTATTTTTATGTATGTGTATATATGTATGCATACATGCATATATGTATGTATGTATGTTTATATTACATCGGGCGTCTGCGTGCGTATGTGTATATGTGTGCGAGTGAGAAAGAGAGAAAGACATACAGAGAGGGAGAGAGAAGATAAACAGAAAGGATGCTGAGAAGGGGAAAAGTGAATGAAAGTAAATCAACAGATTCACACTACATGTACAAACATGCACTCCTACACAAAGGCCCAAACGCATCGACACTTGTAACGAAAGACGTCTGTGGACTTGCATTTGCAACTGTGATGACATAAGAAGTTTATCGAACAACAAATAAAGAAATTATTTTACATGATTATAAAAACATCTAGAAAATATTATCAAGCATTTTTATAGCAACAAATATATTTCATTAAAATACCAAGTTTATAGCCATATTCTATTGACGTACCTATGAATATATGTCGAGTAACCTTTATTCCTTGTTCGTCAGTTTTATTGCATTTAATGTCGCATTCTCTTTACAGTCACACAACTGTTTACGGTAAGATATATTGTGTGAATATATCGAGAGTGAAGTATATGCTTCTTGTCGGAACAGAGGAAGTTCTTTCTTGAAATTGTCAGAGTGTTTAAGAATAAAAGGGTGCATGGAACGTCCCACAAACAACAAAAACAAGAGAAAGATGACTGACTTCACATTAATCTTTAAATACTTAATGCTGCACACATTTCCTAGTCTCGAGTCACTGCAAAAGGCTTAAAGACACTGTAAAGGCTCCGGAGAAAACGTTACGGATATTGTGACGTCATAATGACAATATGAAAGAATTAAAAAGTCAAATGACTGAAACGAGTAAATCAGAAAAGATTAATGATACATATATGTATGAATGAAAGAGACAAACCACGCTGCTGTGGCATTGATAGACTTGCAAGATATAGCAGGTCTATCAATGACGTAGAGTGCTCCAGGCTGATGTATTAGAAATAATGGCCATATCTTCCCCAAATCACAATATATAAGTATACATATATGCATGACTCAAAGAAGAAGACCTTTCTGCTTTTGATAAACCCGCTAGATATAGCAGATCTCTAAATGATACAACAATTTCCTTCTTTGGCCTCAAATTGTTCCTTCTTTCTTGAGTATATATATATATGTATGATCCACAAATGTAGATTGCTATTTTGTAGCACAACATTTCATTGATATTAACCAACTCATTCTCAAAATCACACCGTATGGTTTCGTGCTTGAATTTTTGCTGGTTGAACGTAAGAGGGAGCTGCTATATGATATCTCTACCACAGAGAATGTATTTTACTTGTCGTATGAAGACCAAAGGCAGTCTCCATGGCTTTTGTAAGCCCACATAAACGAGTATCATTGACGCCATCAGTATAACTCAGTAACCATTCAGCAATCTCACAGAAAAATATATCAATGTTTTATGCATGTCTATATGTTTGTATAAAGCAAGGATGAAGAGCTTTGCTTGTTAGGTACAAATATTAAGCATACATATACGAATGATGCTAAAATTTATTTCACTCATATACAAGCATTAATCAATATT
>NC_068981.1:79593519-79601845 GCF_001194135.2 Octopus bimaculoides | reverse complement strand
TATGTATGTATATGTATATACGGTGTACTGTTTTGTGATGGTAAGATCAGCAAAAATAGTACTCCATCTGGTGACAGATAAATATTATTTAATAAACATATTTTTATGAGCTATTATTAGTTTTTGGGGGGCCGTTGACATAGGCTGTGAACTTTTCAACTATTTACCACTTTACTGTATGTAATGTGGCGTCAGACCCCATGCGTGACCAGCCAACTTATTGGCTTTTCTTTTGTTCCTGTGTCGGAAGGTAGATATGTGGTTGGCATAGCGATTTTTGAAGTCGCCTTCACATAGCCCGATGTAGCTCTTTTCGGTTACGCTATCATCTAGCGTTTCTGTAACTCCTGCCTCTATACGAAGAATTTAATCATGCATCCCTGTTCAAGTGGACAGGTTCTTGGGTCTCGACAGTTACAACTGGGGGTAGGATCATTAAAACATGTAAGCTATACGTAGCTGAAAGAACACAGATACTTTTCAGATCTAAGAAAGCCACCTCACTGCTGAATTTCAGATCTGAAATTTTCAGCGGTTGTAAACATATGATAACTATTGGCGAATTTACGTAGAAAGAATTTGAACTACTTTCCTTAGTTTTACGAGGTCTACCTCTTTGGTTCATACTTATATGTATAACTATACACAATTGGCTGAATTGTATATATAAACATGAAAGAATAATGTGTGATTTGAGGAGAGGTCTGTATATAGTTGGGTCATGAATACATTTCTACATAAAATAGGCGGTTGAAATTTGGAAGAGATTTAGCTGCTACTCCTATCATGTCTATCATGGTGTAGATGCTTCCTGTTTTAGTTTAGCACATAAGTTTCTGTGTGTGTGTGTGTGTGTGTGTGTGTGTGTGTGTGTGTGTGTGTGTGCGTGCGAGAGAGTGAGAGAGAAGGGGGAGAGGGAAAGAGGCCCAAACACATCCACACTTGAAACGACAGATGTCTGTGTATTTGTGTTTGTAATTATGGTGATACATTAAGTTTAGCAAACAAATGAAGAAAGTAGATTGCCATTATAAAAACATCGAGAAAATATTATCAGGCATTTTGATAATAACAAATATATGTTTTAAAATACTTACCAAGTTTATAACCATATTCTCTTGACATAATTATGAATATATGTCGAGTAACCTTTATTTCCTGTTCGCCACTTCTATAGTACTTAATGTCACAGTCTCTTTACAGTCACACAATTGCTTTCGGTAAAATGTTCTGTGTGAATACATCGAGAGTGAAGTATGTGTTTCTTATTTCTTTATTGCCCACAAGGGGCTAAACATAGAGGGGACAAACAAGGACAGACAAAGGGATTAAGTCGATTACATCGACCCCAGTGCGTAACTGGTACTTAATTTATCGACCCCGAAAGGATGAAAGGCAAAGTCGACCTCGGCGGAATTTGAACTCAGACCGTAACGGCAGACGAAATACCGCTAAGCATTTCGCCCGGCGTGCTAACGTTTCTGCCAGCTCGCCACCTTAAAAGAAGAGAGTGAAGTATATGTTTCTAGTTAGAACTCAGGAGGTTCTTTGTTCAAAGGGTTTATACGGACACCGGAAACAAACCTGTAACTATGTTATGGTATCAACCAGCATGCTACAGAGGGCGATTAAGAACCCATATGTGCATAAAACATTCCCACAAACGTCAACAACAGGGTAAAGATGACTGACTTCCCACTAGATATTAAGTCGAGTCCCCTGACGCAACCATTCCCTAGTCTCTAATCACGGCGGACAGTTGAAAGGGATTGAAGATTCCGGAGAAAATGTTTCGGATATTGCGACGTCATATTGACAATATGGTGAAATTAAAAACTCTTTGGACTAGACCAGGGGTCACCAAACTTTTTTCACAACGGACCAGATAACAGAGAACGGCTAACGCGGGCCGCACAACCATTTTGTTCAATACAGTACAGTGAATAGACAAAAAATAAAGACAACCAACATATTTATTTACCATGAAGTTATCAAAGAAAGTGACGTTAGCAATAAGATAATTATATGACACCAAGTGCACACGGTTAATATCTAGATCTGCACCATATTCCTTAAATGTACGGTGCATTACAACTGTTACACATTTTGGTTTCCTTTTTTCCCACCGGGTGCGGATCTAGATATTAACCATGCGCACATATTCGAATCTCACAAACTAAGTAGCAAAAAGGGATTAGTGAGATTTGCGAAACTGGTGTTTAGCTTTTAAGATATCGATATTTGCTTTGGAATTGCTGCATCCAACCAAGAAAATTGCTTTCAAATGTTCATAAGTCAACCTCGTTCAATGAGCTGACTTCACATTCTTCATTTTTGAAAATGGTTGCTCACAGACATAAGCTGTTCCAAACATTGATGCCATACCAGAGGCAAATTTCTTCAACTTTGAAAACTCATCACATCATCAGGTAAGCAGCGATAAAATTCAACAAGTTTGCCTTCTCTGTGCTTCTCTTTCAACAAGTTATTTGCTTGCAAATCAATGAGCACCAACTGTAGTTCGACTGGCACGTTATCAAGGTTACAATCAAATGGATTCTGGAATTTTGTTGAGATCTGAAAATCTCTTTAAAAAATTCTTATTTTTTTATTGAAGTCACGAAAAATATTCTTCAGAAGCTCGAGGTTGACATCTGCGATTCCAACGCGAAACTCTCTGAAACACTGAAAATGAGAGAAGTTTCCTCCTTCCAGCTGCGATTCAAACAATGATAACTTTATCCGAAATCTTGTGATGATTCTGTAGAGATCACAGATAAAGTTATCTTTCCCTGAAGTTTCAAGTTCAATTCATTCATGTGATGCCAATAAAAAAATGACAACTTTGACAGCCAGGTAGGATCTGACAGAAGTGGGTCAGCTCTCTCCTTTTTAGTGAGAAAAATATCTATTTCTATTCAGAGCTTATAAAAACGAAACAGGACTTTACTGCAGCCGAGCCACCTCAATCCTTTGTGATAAGGCAAGTCACAGAATTCAGAATCAATTTCTTCACGAAAAACATGGAACTGACGGGGATTAGAGGCATGACCTCGAATAAAGTTCACCGCAGAAACGACTGGTTTCAGTACGCAAGAAATATCTTAGTCTTTCCCACAGAGTGCTCGTTGATGTATAATGCCGTGTATAAACAGAACACCCGGGAGTTAAAAATCTTCAGACTTAGTCCTGATCTGCCCCACCAGACCCTTCCTCACTCCAGCCATGTTTTTTACTCCATTAACTGTAACACATCGAAGCTGATTCTACTGAAGGTTATAGCCTTGCAAAGTTTTCTGCACTTACATGGAAATGACTTCTCCAATTGTTGTTCCGTGCATGCTGCAAGCAGATGCCAACTCTTCTGTGATCTGAAAGTCCAAATTAACACCACGAATGAAAACGAGAAGTTGTGACGTACTCGAGAGGTCAGTATACTCAACCAGCGCCAGAGAATACCACAAGAAGTTCCTAGCTTTCTCGCGTATCTGCAGCTCTATGTTCTCTCCTAGGTCTTCTGTTCTCCGCACAACTGAACTTGCTGAAAGCCTGATACTTCCAAACAAATCGGCTTTCTCAGGACAAATCATTTGCTACTTCCATCAAACAATCTATGATGGAGTTACTGCCAGTAAACGATTTTCATCGTTCCGCCGTCTTATTATACACTATTTTGTAACTGATACAAGCGGCATTCATTTTCAGCAAACATTCTCGATCGCTGCAGGAATGAACTCTCAATGTAGGTTCTTACACGAAAGGTAGAGTGCGACGACGGGCTGGATGGAGTGACTTCGCGGGCCGGATCTGGTCCGCAGGCCTTGTTTGGTGACCCCTGGACTAGACGAATGATACAAAATTTTATACGCGCGCACACGCGCGCACACACACACGCGCGCACACACACACATTCACCCACAATGTATTTATCAATGTCCTTCTCCTCTCTGCCCTTGTTCCTTTCTCTTTCTCTCTCTCTCACACATTGACTATGCGTCGGTGTGTGTGTGTGTGTGTGCGTGTGTGTGCGTGTACACACACACACGCACGTACACACACACGCACGTACACACACACACACACACACACACACACACACACACACACACACACACACACACACACACACACACACACACACACACACACACACACGGATATTATTTAGATTCGAAAATGCTCAGGAATCTTTGAGGGTCATCAACATGGTATCTTGTCATTGTAGGAATAGCAGAGGTACATCCAAGGCACTGAATGAGGAATGCTATCGCCGGAGACACAATGAGTAGGGAGATCAGTAACAATAAACAACCCACACTAGAGTCAGAAAGATAATCTTTGTTAAGGAGAGAGAGAAAGGGAAAAAATAGAGCCGAGAACAGCTCTAATGATTTACTTTTCACATCACTGGATTGAACGATATAAGCTGCTCTGGAGAAATAGCTTAAATTTCTTTTATATATCACCCAAACTTTGTCGAGATCAGATATTATCTTTGCTTCAAAGACAACAAGGTAGCTAATCCTACTGAAGTTACGTTTGTCCTGGGAAGAGAAAGTGAAGAAAGTAGAAGATAGGAAGAAGTTTAATTACCTGGAGTTGATGGAAGACTGTCTTAAGACTGGCTGTAGGATGGAATCAGAGGAGGTGGGCAGTTGATGGTTCGCAGGTCGTTCCTGAATAAGGTCTTTGAAACGCTGGGCATTACAAGAATGAGCAGAAGAAGAGTCATGAAGAACAACATAGCTTCTGAGAAAGTATCTAGAAGGTTCCGGAAAAAACGTTGCAGATATTGTGACGTCATAATGATAATATGGAACAATTAAAAATCTTTTGGATGGGACAAATGATTCTTAATTTCATTTATACACACATATTCATACACACATACGCACAAACACAAACACATACACGTACATATACAATACATGCACGTGTACATAAATGCATTATATACGCACATGTATTAATATATATTTTAATCTGTTGTATGTACATATACATATATATTCACACACGTGAATATATATGACGCGCTCACAGACTCACACATAATATATATATGTGTGTGGGATTGTGTGCGCGTGTGTGTATCTGTGTGTATGTGTGTGTGTGTGTGTGTGTGTGTGTGTGTGTGTGTGTCGATAAATGAAGAAGCGGCGACGAGTGACAGTTCTGCAAATAATAATATTTATAAGCTTAAAGCTCATAAACTATCACCATTTATTGACTAAATAAAATAGTCTAGTATTGGGGCACATAAGCCCTCAATGGAGAAAAAAGTGGGTTTTCCGTACGCTTGGGACTGGAAGCCTCACCTCTTATATTCGCAACAAGTGTGCTAACCATTACACCAACGCCAACGTACATACATACACACATACAAAAATACCTTGTTGTTGATGTTGAAATTCTAATGGAATCTTGGATTTAGGTTAGAAACCGGTTCTTTCTCTATTGGCAAGAAATCTTGAAATAAACTGAATAATGACATACATACATACATACATACATATAGCAGCTGCTTTCTCGTATACGAGCTAAGCCATTGCTAGAAATAATCATTGAAATGAGTCATTGATGATGCAATGTGAGATCCTTGTATGACTCTTGAGACCAGTCAAAGATTTGCACATTCTATTGCATAATGCACAGGTGTGCTGGCTGGCAGAAGAAATAGGTGCCACTGTGTGAAGTCTTTTGCCATGTTTTTTCAATCCTCCAGCTGAAAGACACACCTTTCTACAAGTTGCACATGTTCTCTGTTGCTAACAATAGTCGTATCACAATTTACAAAGGGTTGATTCCTGTGAGTTCTCTGATGGCTGATCAGGCCTACATGTCCCAAGCATTTCGTCCCACAGATCACACGCATAGAAAGCAACATTCCTCATTTTCCACAAGTTCATTCTTTCTAAGCCTTCTCTTGATCTTCACGTGCTTCATTCTCTCTCTTTCAAACTTCATACAACCACTGTACACTCTTTTTCCTCCATCCATTTCTTGTGTCTTGTGTCTCCCTATCCCAATCAACAACTGAAATTCCTATCTGTGTCAGAGCAATTCTGAGGCAGTCCTTGAACCTCATTTTGGGTTTATGTGCTGGTCTCCTACCACCTTCCAGTTTACCATACGAAAGGTTTTCACCAATCATTCTCACCAGACGTCCACCCCACCTCAAACAACTTTTCAGAATCATCGAGTCTACACTGCTACTACTACTCCTCTCAAGTACCTCTTCACCACTGATCACCATTTTCCAATTTATCACAAGAATTTTCCATAGACAATATTGTTGATATCGTTCCAGATGCCTTAAATGCCTACGATAAACAAACCATGTCTCACTTCCATAGAGCAAGGAATGGCAGAACACATGTGCTATAAACCCTAACTTTAATTTGGAAAGATATACTATGGCGTGACCAGAGACGTTTGTGAAGCCTACAAAAGTACTACTAGTCTTGCTGATTCATCATCGAGAACAGTAGTGCTCAAAGTACTTCCTAAATAAATGAATTTTGTTACAACTTCCAACTTTTGTCCATACACAGTTACAGAAGGTTCCATATAAAGTTTAGAGGAGGGAGGTTGGTACATCAGAACAATTTTCTTCAAGTTGATTATAAAGCCCAATGCTGTAAATGCAGAAATCGCATTCATGTATTTCATATCTTCCTGGGAATGTGCTAACAGGTCACAATCATCTGCGTACGAGTACTCGATGATGTGAGAATGAAGAACTTTCGTTTTGACACAGAGTCTTTTGAGATTGAAAAATTTTCTCGCTGTCTTATATTTTATAAAGACCTCTTCAGCACAATCTTCGAAGACCATTTAAAAGACTATTGTAAAATACAGAGCAAACAAAGCAGGAGCAGGAATACCACCCTTTTTACACCATTTCCTACAGAAATTGGATCTGACAAGGTACCTTCAACATTAACTCTCACCTCCATCTCGTTATGAAATTGTCTAGGCATTCTCACAATTTTTTCAGGGCAGCCCAGCTTTTCAGGATCTCCCAAAGTGCAACTCTATTTACAGAATCAAACGCTTTCGTCAGATCAATAAAAACTTGATATAAGCCCATATCCTGTTCAATGCACTTCTCTTGTAGCAGTCTAGCTGAAAATATCATCACTATAGTACTCCTACCACATCTAAACCCTCATTGTGATTCTGGTAGAACCTCATCGGCAATGTGCAGAAGAAATCTATCCAGCATTATCCTACAAAGAACCTTTCCAGCCACAGCTAACAGACAGATACGACGAAAATTATCGCATACATCCTTCCCACTCCAATCCTGAGGAACCACTTCATTATGCCAAACCCTCTGACATGATTCATTTGCAAAATGCTCGAATGAATTACTTCCTTTGAGATTAATAGCTTTTGAACTATTATAATCCTTTCCACTTTAGACACAATGCCTGATATTTTGGGGGAGGGTGTAAGTCGATTACACCGACCCCAATACTCAGCTAGTACTTATTTTATCGAGTCTGAAAGTATGAAAGGCAAAGTCGACCTTAGTGGAATTTGAACTCAGAACGTAAAGACGGAGGAAATACCGCTAAGTATTTTGTCCGGCGTGCTAACGATTCTGCCAGCTCGCTGCCTTTTTTTTAAATTTCTTTTCTTTTATTTATTTTATTTTTTGGACTATAATAATAACATTTCTCAATAGCATAGTTTCTTATATTTTTATTATTAGAATTTCATAGGCTTCGTGATCAAATTTTTAAAGTTGCTGTTTATGCTACAAGAATTTTTACTTGTCTCGAGGGACATTTTTGGAATTTTTGGTTTGCATACACTAAAACAGGATATGTAGATGCTTATTTAGGATTTCGTATTAAGTGGTACAGAAGTAAATCTAGTTTATAAAAAAAAATGAAGAAAAAACAAACTATGCTCTTAAAGATTAATATTAGTTTCAAATATCGGTGCAAAGCCAGCAGTTTCGGGGGAGGAAGTTAAGTCGAGTACATCGACTCTACTATTCAACTGGTATTTATTTTATCAACCCCAAAAAGATGAAAGGCAAAGTCTATCTCGGTGGAATGTGAACTCAGAACGTAAAGACGAACGAAATGCCGCTAAGTATTTTTCCGGCTCGGTAAAGATTCTGCCAGCTCGTCGCCTTACCTAAAGACTAATATTGAGCTGCGGCAATGCTAGGGGACTGCTTGTAAGGTTTTCTTTTTTAAATAGTTTTTTAGTCGATCAAATCGATCCCCGTACTTATCTTATAAGGTCGATACTAATTTTAAGGAAACGTAAAACAACTTACATGAATGTATGTACGTATGTATATGTA
>NC_068981.1:79577095-79591857 GCF_001194135.2 Octopus bimaculoides | reverse complement strand
CACACACACACACACACACACACACACACACACACACACACACACACACACACACACGCACACACATACTCACGCACGCTCATAAATACGCATTTTTGTACTAACTGGCACAGTATGATTACATTGTCTTACAAGCACACATGCTCTAGTATTATCATGTATTAGCATACAAGCTAAAGTTTCTATTGTCGCCTGTCAAACATGAACCCTTTCATGTTAATATTTTCACAAACAATATAAACTTCATTTCGTATCACTGAAACATAAACCATCTAACAATGAAGTAGTATATTTCTGCCATATAAGCCTTTGATATCTTTATTTCACTGCTGTGAGTTGACATGCATGACCTGTGTTTTACAAACCGAGCACATTCTGCTGTACAATACACTTCTCATAATTTTACTTACGTTCGCTATAAATTGATCATCTTCATCTACAACGGATTCTCGTCTTTTTTTTTTCGTGGTCCCGGATGACCGGGCGTATCACTGGCTATTTATATCGTTTTCCTTGCCCTGTCTCGAGATGGTTAAATCAGTATGTATGTATGTATGTATGTTCTCTTTCTCTTTTTAATTTAGAGTAAATTTTGACTGGCCATCTACTTTGTTGTTGGCAATCCGTCGCTTACGACGTCGAGGGTTCCAGTTGATCCGATCAACGGAACAGCCTGCTCGTGAAATTAACGTGCAAGTGGCTGAGCACTCCACAGACACGTGTACCCTTAACGTAGTTCTCGGGGATATTCAGCGTGACACAGTGTGACAACGCTGACCCTTTGAATTACAGACACAACAGAAACAAGAAGTAAGAGTGAGAGAAAGTTGTGGTGAAAGAGTACAACAGGGTTCGCCATCATCCCCTGCCGGAGTCTTGTGGAGCTTTAGGTGTTTTCGCTCAATAAACACTCACAACACCCGGTCTGGGAATCGAAACCGCGATCCTATGACTGCCAGTTCGCTGCCCTGACCACTGGGCCATTGCGCCTCCACCATCTACTTTGTAGCAAGGAAAGTATCTGGTTTTAACTTTCATCCTTTAAATCTTAGGACGGTCTTCAATAAAATCATAGATACAATCATACATACATACATTTTTGTAAAACTTTCCACAAGTTTAAATATATATGAGCATGTCTAGATATGCAACTATATGCATGAGAATACATACATAAAGCAAAACATACAAATCTGCCCGTACATACATACATACATACATACATACATACATACATACATGTATACAAAAATACCCTGTTGTTGATATTGAAATTTCAATGGAACCATGGATCTAGGCTAGAAACCGGCTCTTTCTCTATTGGCAAGAAATCTTGAAATAAACTGAATAATGATATACATACATACATACATACATACATACATACATACATACGTACGTACAAGAGAAGGAGGACATCAATGGACCATTGATAAGGAGTTTGCAAATTCAGTACGCAAGATACACTTTCAGCTTCATACCTATTGTCATTGGAACGACAGGATACATACCGACTAGTCTGGGGCAAAGTAAGGCTGAAATTGGGTCCTTGGGGGAGGGAATGCAAATCCTTGATTCATATGCTACAAATGATCGCAGTATCTGGGACTATAAAAATTACTTTGACATTTATTTTACCTTCTTCCCCTGCAGGAGTCAAGTACGTCATTAACAAAGATGCAAGGCTCTTCTATCTAAGTCAAGACAGCTCTTGGAGGTTTGTTGTTACCTGGAGCGGTTGATGTGCGTATGTATGTGTGCATGTTGTGTGTATGTATGTGTGCATGTTGTGTGTATGTATGTATGTATGTATGTATGTATGTGGAGGCGCAATGACCCAGTAGTTAGGGCAGCGGACTCGCGGTCAAAGGATCGCGGTTTCGATTCCCAGACCGGGCGTTGTGAGTGTTTATTGAGCGAAAACACCTAAAGCTCCACGAGGCTCCGGCAGGGGATGGTGGCGAACCCTGCTGTACTCTTCTACCACAACTTTCTCTCTCTCTTTCTTCCTGTTTCTGTTGTACCTCTATTTCAAAGGGCCAGCCTTGTCACACTGTGTCATGCAGAATATCCCCGAGAACTACGTTAAGGGTACACGTGTCAGTGGAGTGCTCAGCCACTTGCACGTTAATTTCACGAGCAGGCTGTTCCGTTGATCGGATCGACTGGAACCCTCGACGTCGTAAGCGACGGAGTGCCAACATGTACGTGTGGGTAAACTTGCACGCGAGGATGTACGAGTTGCGACAAAACATGGTTTGTATGTTTTATTTGCTGTTTGTGTGTGCATTCAAATTTATTCCATATGTATATATGATTGTGAGCTTATGTCCACCTTGGTCCCCCAAATGGAGAACCCTTGATATGTTTTACAAATTTTCATAGTATCTCTAATCATCTGTATCTGGGGAATGTGAATCAGCCTGCTCTGTTTTCTTTTTTATTTTATTTTTTTTTTATAACCCAAGCACTTTTAAGCTTCTATGCAGATCTATTGCTACGTAGACCACTACACCTATGATTACAGGAACAAATAAAAATTTATCCCTTGAATGTAAGAGCTGTGGGTTTCTCATCAGTTCTCCTTAGATGTTTTCCTTTTTCCCAATGTTTTAATGTGTAGGGTACTTCTCTTTCTCTCTCTCTCTATCTCTCTCTCTCTCTCTCTCTCTCAGTTATATATACATGGATGCGGACGTAGTGGATAACAGCTAGCCTTCGGCCGCACTTTTGGACCCTGTTGGTTGGTATTTGCGCATTTTGTCTCCTGTTCTATTCCACACCAAGATGCAACCCAACCAATCGCAGCCTTCAGATAAGGTCGCCTGAGACAGTCTTTCTGAACCCCAGTTTGAGCCGATAGTATCTTATAAATAGCTAGCTTTTCACTGTCACAGTTTTGTCAGCCTTCTCAGCTCGAGACCTTCTGAGGTCTAGCCGCTGACCACAGAGCAAACAGCCAGTTCAAGCGATGACAACAGCAGCTTCATGGAAATTCAACACTTCGTTCAACAGCATTCAAGACACTCCATCTTCGTCACCACCATCATCTTCTTGACTACACTAACTTCTCTACGTACACACCACCAACAGCACCCGCACAAGTTCTATCACCTCACTGTTTATGATTAATTCACCATGGTTAACAGCGAATACAACCTGCGACCACCTCCTGTACCAAGTAACCGGCCGTAGCATTGAAACCTCAACTTCTTACACATGTGCCTTTTCCCGGGTCTGCGTTGCCGCCACAACTTCTTGTTACAGCACCTCAACTACTGTGTACCTTGAATACGAACTGGCATTTCCCATCCTTGTGTCTGGACTTTCTTCTAACGTCCTTATAGACTCTTTTCTATGCTCTGTATTTCTCGCACACACATACACACATGTTTATATACACATACACTTTGTTTGCATGACGGCCTGTCTATTATTATGTTTATATGTCGCACTCACACACACAGACACACAAGTTGACATATCAATAAAATCTTCTCTTAAACCTTCGACCGGTTGTGTCTCTCTTTTCCCTTTGGCACACATACTCATTTGTCCTCTTTTCGTACTTGTTATTTGTATCGACCGTGCGATGTGCTAAACGAGCCATTCCTCGTCACCATCTCCTGATCGCACGGTCTTTACAAATGTATATTCATATCCACTGTAGATCTCTACAACAATGTAAAACTTCTGCTCCCTGTAGCATATAACAATAGCTAGCCTGTTGTGCTTACTCCAGGTTGCTGTTTTTATCGGAATGTTCCACCTGTACATTTTATTTTAAAAAATGGATGCGCTTTCTGATTCTGGTGTACCTTTGGTATTTCCATAGGGACAATCTTCTCTGCAATAGCATTGTAGATCGTCTTAGAGACAATGTCGTATCTCATGACAAGGTAGTATGTTGTGGACATTTTTGAAAAGCTACTAATGATATCAGAGACATCTTCCGCACAATAGACTCGATTGGGTGGAGTTTTAGAGGCATCCTTATCTCTTTTGTCGATTAGGTATTTAGTAGCTACCTCCTGTTCTTGGGTAGCAAAAGCATAGCCTTCTAAGTGAGCTGTACTTATCATACGAGGTCATAGGTCCAGAAGAGGCTGTTATTCCTGTCAATGTTGCTGGCATTCTCTAGCTTTCTGCAAGTATGATGAGTATTTATCTTCCAAGTCTGTTTAAATAGGATAATCCAGCAAACCTTGGTTCACATGAAACAGCGGCAAACTCGCATTACTCTTTCAGAAGTCCTTTGCCTAATCTTATAATGATATGACTTTCACTGTTGAGCATGTACGTGATGTACTCATTCCCCTCTTTCTTGTTTAGTAGGTGTTGACTAAGTAACACAGTGCGGCACTCAAGAGCCGTCTGGTCTGATCTTATACCTCTGTCTCTATTTCTCCGTTTAACGTAGATCGTATAAGAGTCACTTTTGGTGTGAAAGCTACCAGTCTTTGTTAGTATCTTCCTAGTCCTGATGTTCAAGTTGCATATTTCTTCAAGTGTCCAGTCAAATATTCTAAATGCTGGTACTATCACTGGCACTGCGAAAGCATTATGGGACATAGTTTTATTGAATGCACACAACACTAACTTCCATTTCTTTTGAAATATGCTAAAATATACTTTTATCACTCTAGCTTTACTCAGAGCACCAACATTCAATTCCGAAGTATTTGTAACATTCATCACGGAGATAGAAGGCCATCGACAAACATTCCTCGTTTGACTACTAAATATAAACAATAGTAATTGTCCTGACTGAAGTCCATTCCTATGTTCCGTGAGAATGCCGTGACTAGTTCTAACTGGTGTCTTGAATATTACTCGAATGCAGCTTAAGTTCACTAACAAAAAGTGAATGGGTGAAATTAATCTTTCCTTCATCTGCTACTCCTATCATATAGCTTTTGATTTTCCATATCAAAACTGACATAGGGCTCACTGCCAGGGCGAAAAGCAGTACAGATGAACTGTCGCCTTCTTGTTAATAGCATAATGCTGTTAGTGACAGTTTCAGTTCTTAAGGATGGCTCTGTGAACCATGTTATTGTCAGCTTCTTAATGGCATTAACCAGGTTGGAACCTTAGAAAGGTATAGTAACTCCATAATCTACGGGTGAAGAACAAAATCAAACTTCTTATAGTGTAGCCTACAGTGAGCAGATTTCAGCAATGCTGCTTCGCTTCTTTAAGAACAGCTTTGTTGATGAGATGTCATTCGACACAGCCCCAGATTCTTCCTTCTTGTTCTTCAGTTGCTATATTGTATGTTCACAGTGATCGTTGATGAATACATTCAAGCAACCTGTATATGATTTATACCTCATATTGAGCACACTGCGACCCTGTAGATTTTGGCCGCATGTGTCTCCTGGTTTTTAGCTACGAGTGTTGTATGTTCAATTGCCAGCTTGAGTGACACACCAACCCCAGCAGTGTTCTTTTGAACAGGTTAACGAAGGCTGCCCTGTGGAATGTAAGCTTTCTATATCAATAACCGACAATCAGGTCCCTCCCTGTTTTGTGACAGCCGCCAGGAGAGTTTCACTGTTGATGTAAGTTTTGAAATAAATGTTTGCACAGTACTCACTTCGTAGCTCATCTAACCACCAAAGTTGTGTTATTCGCATGAAGGTTGTGTTGTTTGTTTCCAAATCGTTCCCCAAACGGCTTTAGATTATCTAGTGGATGGGCTTTCACAACTCTGATAGTATGGCCTTTCATACTGCGATAAACCGCTTGTGGGTTTATTGCAAATTTACGATTGATGGCTTTTCGTTCACGGAGTTGTTTTTTTCCTGTGTAAAATAATTGTTCATTTACTACTCGCAGTCTGTATTTAATGTATGCTCGTTAGTGTTTCTTGTCAACATTTCCCATAGACTTTAGATGCAGCTGGTGGTTCATGAATTTACTATTCATTTCACTCATGATGATTGTATCTAACTGTCCAATATTTTCCACGAGTCTGTCGATATGTGCTTGGTTGCTTCTTCTCGCAGAGATCGATCACTGCTACTTTCATCTGTTGGCGAATGGTTATCGCAGCACTTTACAGCCGAACATTCAATGTCCAAAAGTCGGGATTTTCAATTTCTGCTAATTGTTCTTTAGCTATTTGGTCCATTGTGGATAACATTTGGTCGGTAGGTTTTGTATTGATTCATGTGATAATTGTTAATGTAGACGATGAACTTTTGTTAGAATTTTGTTGATAAATGTTCTTTCAGTTGTTTATATTCTTCACTCATTATTTCTGTTTGTTCGTTATCAGTTACTGATCGCTAGTGTAACGGCAATAGGTTCGTTTCAGTTTTATTGCTATCGTAATCCGTATTGTTCACAATCTTCTCTGGAGAAGGATTCACTGGTCTGCGTATGTGTATGTATGTATGTATGTATGTATGTATGTATGTGTGCGCGCGCGTGTGTCATTATTCAGTTTTATCTCAAGATTTCTTGCCAACAGAGAAAGAGCCGGTTTGTAACCTAGATCCAAGGCTTCTTCATTGGAATTTCAACAACATCAACAGGTTATTTTTGCATGTATGTATGTATAGGTGCAGTATTTGGAGTTAGTGCAAATGCAGATTTGTGTGTTTTGTTTTACGCATGTATTTTCATGCATATAGTTGCATGTCTAGACATGCTCATATATATACTTAAATGATAAACTTCTGGAAAGTTTTACAGATTTTTGCTGTTACTGTGATGGCTTGGATCTGTAGTCTTTGAATCAGCTTTCTTCTTTCTAGTTTTGGGAAGCCTAATTTCTCAAGATAAGTACTTGGACAGTGTGATACATATTCTAAACCTGAACTTGTAATCTGGGTAGAGTAACTGCTGATTTCTCAATAATTCAGCGTAGGTATTTTCTGTTTCCTTGATCCTTAGCTTTATGTTAACATCCGCTGGGCTGCTGATTTTCACAACTGTACACAGTTTCTCTTCTCTATCTCAAATCTCTATGTCAAGTCTATTTTGTATGTATGTACGTATGTGTGTGTGTATGTATGTATGTATGTATGTATGTATGTATGTATGTATGTATGTATGTATGTATGTGTGTATGTATGCCTTCATGTTATTTATTAATATTCTTCTTAAAATGAAGGAATCGGCTTGTAAAAAAACAAACCAAAGCTCTATATTTGGAATTTGGAGAACACAAAGATAATTGTTACGTATCGAATTTTATTTAAGAAAGCCTTGCATATTTTTATTGTTCCACTTACAATGACATCTATTAAGTTCATATTGGTCGGTTTGTTTCTTCACTTGAAAATCCAAGCTTTTCCATATTATCTCTTTCACATTTATTTACTTAATCCAGTGCACCAATAACCATTGATATGAATTGTGGATTTATAATCAGGATAGTGGGTGAGGGAGGTTATAGGTTTTGAAGCAGTTGTCCATAGGTATTCTCTTCTTTCTGATTTTAGAAGAGATGTTCAAGATCTACATGGGAAATATCCTATATGACTATACCAGAGCTATCCTTTTCTCTCCCAAATAATTATCTCAAGATTTTTATATTTGTACTTGGTATAAGCTCTGATAGGAATATTTCGCCAATATACCTTTTATTGATAACTATTTACTCCATAGCAGAGGTGTTGTTTATATTTACCCTAGGGAAATCTTTTAAGCAGATTGTGTGGAATGGTTTATTGTTTTAGCAATAACATCATATCACAGTGGGAAGTAGTATCTCAGGGACATTTTCGGGAAGTCGTTGATTACATGTGTTGTGTCCTCCAAAGAAAAACAATATAATCGACATTTGCGGTCTCCATTTGAACTCAGTTAAAGATTTGCTGTTTTGTAGTAACTTTATGAAACAAAATCTTAACAACTAAAATCTTATGCTGTGACAAAATCCATGTGACACTTGATTGCAATAACTGTAATATATTTTAATACTAATCACAATAACAAGATGGCGAGCTGGCGGAACCCTTAGCCTGCCGGACAAAAATGCTTAACGACATTTCGTCTGTCTTTACTGAGTTCAAATTCTGCCGTGATCGACTTTGCCTTTCATTCTTTCAGATTCAATAAAATAAGTACCAAGTGAACTCTGGGTTGATGTAAGTAAGATATACAAATTGCTATACATACATATATACCTGTATATATATGTATACATACATGTATGTATGTAGATATGCATACATGTATGTTTGCATGCATATATACATGTATGTATGTGTGTGTATGTGCCGCTTGTGTGAGTGTGTGTGTGCGCGCGCGAGTGCGCGTTTACGTCAACAGTCTAACATTAAATTGAAGAATTACTTAATATTTTTTTGTAGAGTGCATGCTTATCCCTTTACTTTGCTACCGCTTTTACAAAAAGTACGTGTGAATATATATATATATGCGTGTGCACGCGCTTTTGTGTCTGTGTGCGCTTGTATGTGTGTGTGTGTGTGCGTGTGCGTGTGCGCGCGCTTGTTTGTGCGCGTGCGTGCATGTGCGTGTAATATTTGTATGAACGTATGTATGAACAAATACAAAGAATCACATGTATTACTATTGGATACATTATACTTAACATCCTCTTCATAACTGTTGTTACGGTAACCATTTGCCATGTGTTAATTTTATGCTGTAACAATATTCTCGTCCTCTTTTGAATTTCTCTGACACCTTGAGTTAATCTTGCATTAACAATTGCTAAAGGGTGCAGGTGTCTCTGTATTTATTATGACTAAAGTTTTAATTAGTATGAATAATCTGCTAGATTGTTAGAAATCTGTAAGCCGATTGTTTCAGCTTTGTTCACACATTTATACAAAAGATTTTCTACTGCTTGAATCTTGATCTTGGCTCTTGTCTAAATAACTTTAACACCTCTCTATCACCTGTTTTCAGAATCTGCTGGAAAGTTGTTAGTCAACTTAAATATTTACTGTGTAACATTTTAAAAGGTGCGAACAGAAAGTAAACCGTAAGTTTATCTTTTAGGCACGCTTAATGTCCATGTTAAAAATAGAATACGTTACTATTTCTGAGTAATTATTTTTTTCAGATACCTTTAATGTGTCAACGAAAAAATATTTCCCCAAATCGTTCGAGCGTGTTTTTCTGGTGTTTGTCATCTTTTTTTAAACTAAAAAAAAAAGATGTTTTAATCTATGAGCAGAGGTTCACAATCCGTTCTATGTTCCGAACACTTAAGTGTTTGATTAATTTTCGCACTCTGTACAGTAATGACGTCACATTTGTAGATGAAATATAAATTTTCTAATAAGTTATTTAGTATTTTCCACTTAACTATACATAATGATGTAGGCGAACAAATTGGATTTTACGACAATAAGCACTTGACACAGTGTATAAAAGCTAAATTTAAATTGAGGAAAATAAAATAAAACTAAACAAAGAAATCAATCTCAATCACGAACATAAAATCAAATAACTACTTTCTTCTTGCTTTTCAATTACGCTAGGCACACTGTACGGTTGCCCATAAACCCAACAGATCTTGGAGCTTAATTCTGATCTACGTGTGCTCTGGCTTACTGTTAAAAAATAAATTCTTTAGGGCCCTGGGCATTTATTTGCCTGGAGGCCTATAATGCAGTTAAGACGGCATTGAATTCACGATTTTATCAAAATGTGAAATTTTCTTGTTTTACGATCTTGGTTGACGAAATAGAACTGAATCCAGATGCAGACAGATATGTCGTTGCAAACGGAATGAAGAATGGTCATAATCTTTCCAGAGTTAAATTTACATTTATAGAGTAATAACATTCTTGACACGCTTAATAGAATAACATTGTTTTAAAGAGTAGTCAGTAAGTTTTATTCTGCCGAGATTGTTTAGTTAAATGTCAGAAGTGTATCTATGTATTGAGAAATATAAGAAAATATGCTTTCATATTTGATGAGATGCTCTTTTAACATGGCTGCCAATAAGCAAGATTATCTCTAACAAACTCTGCTAAGCTTCTCTCCTCTCTGATTTGTCTTCCGGTGCATGCCAATTTACTACCATATTTTGACAGGAAATTGCATGGAAATTTCCATTGAAATCACGCGATCACACGACCGCACTTCTCTTATGATTTGTCAAAATACAGTGCAAAATCACCTGATATGTCGTAGGCATTTATTCTTGTTACTGAGATATCAAGGTTTCGAATTGCAAGCGTCGCTACAGATAGGACATCTTGAATAATTTAATTTACGTTGTATAAGTTGTCAAAACTACTAATTCATATTCTTTGATTCAAATGTTCTGCTGTTGTTTAACCCAGGTCAGCCCTGATCAACCAAGTTATAATCAAAGGCGTTCCAACTTGTCCATCATATCTTTTGTATATCAGGAAGTACATTGACTCCTTTTAATATGTTGGGATGTGATTTAAGAGATGTGGAATGTGTTTTGTATGTGTAATTATGTATGTGTGCAAATATGTTTATTATGTGTTATATGTATACAATAAGTATACGTGTTCGAACCAAAGTTTATGATGAAACTGAAAGCGAATTATGAAACAACTGTACAATATGAAATTAAATCTTAATCGCCTGTCTCTTCTTTACTTTTTCTTTAATTGATATATATGCGCAAACATACATACATGCATGCATGCATGCATACATACATACATACATACATACATGCATAAGTGCATGCGTGCAATCATACAAAACACCACCATCATCATCACATCAACAGCATCGTCGTCATCGTCTTCGTCGTCATCATCATCATTATTTAACGTCCATGTCCCATGTTGGCATGGGCTGGATGCCTTGACAGGATCTGATGGGCCCAAGGACCGCACTATACTCTACTGTCTGCTTTGGCATAGTTTCTGTGGCTGGATACTCTTCTTAACGTTAATCACTTTACAGCGTGTGCTGGGTGTTCTTTTTTGTGCCACCAGTACTGGTTGGGTTGCCATGCAGCTTGTAAGACTAAAACCTCGAGAGAGGTCTTTTTATGCTAGCAGATACGGGGCTAATGCATGAGATAAGCGACCGCTGGAGAACAGGTTTCCTGCTATAGGGCAACTACACGGCTCATCACATTTTAGAAGAGAGTGTGAAAAGTGTTTTCCCAGTGGAACGGGAAGAGATAAGGTAGTTGTGATGAGGTATCTGCACGGACTCTCAAGTATGAAGTGATTAGAAAAGTGAGTAAAGGGCAGAAGAACCAGTGGTGTGAGTAGGTAGAGATTGGAAGTGTATGGCAGACTGAGAGATGAAGAAAGTGAAGGAGTGAATATAAAGAGAGAAAGACAAGTATTGAGTAAATAATAAGTGTAGGCGGTAGGGAAGAGTAGGTGACAAAAGGGTTAAGGGGTGGACGTAGTGAATGGTAGATAAAGTTAGGGGGGACCAATTTATGAATGGGGCTTAAGAGTAGCAGAATATTAATGATGATATAGTAGACAAGGGAACGATAAGAGTGTGAAAGAATAAAAGCGAGCGATCGAGTGAGCAAGAGAGAGAGAAAGAGAGAGAGAGTGTGTGAGAGAGAGAGAGAGAGAGGGAGAGAGAGAGAGAGAAAGAAAGAGAGAGAGAGAGAGAGAGAGAGAGAGAGAGAGAGAGAGAGAGAGAGAGAGAGAGAGAGAGAGAGAGAGAGAGAGAGAGAGAGAGAGAGAAAACTAAAAACATAAAGAACACTGGCAGTTTCCTATAAGACCAGCTGCTGAAGGTTTCATATCAGATCTGCAGCTGGTACAAGGACCGAAGGCAACATGTTGGTGGAATTATACTAAAGATAGGGCAATGATAAGAAATGATGGTAGTCTCTCGCAGTCCGAGAAAGACTGTTCTGCAATTTATTTGCTGAACAACCCGTACAAATGATTTGCTTATGGCATCAAATGTTTGAGCTATACATTATTATTTTTCCCATCAAATGGATATTGCCTGAACAGGTACACGGTGTACCTTATGTCAGGTGCCGAAGTGATCGTAGAGTAACGTAAGTTGAAGCGTTTTGCTCAAGAACAGAATGCACTACCCGGTCCAGGAATTGAAACCACTAGGCTATGCGCCCTCACAGGTAGAACAATAAAAGTTAAGTAACGGACCTGGAAAGACTGGGAAAATGTGGGAAATATCAAGAACAATATCAAGAGAATCGGAAATGAAAGTAATCAGAACTTTCACTCGTGCAGCCTACACTTAAATCTAACTCTAACCCTAACCTTAACAGAACATTTACCAAATGTTCAGTATCTGTTTTCTTTATAGTATTTTATCCATTTTGAAGGCCGTCTTTACGTCCGTCTTTACGTTCTGAGTTCAAATTCCGCTGAGGTTGACTTTGCCTTTCATCGTTTTGGGGTCAATAAAATAAATACCAGTTGAACACTGGATTCGATGTAAGTGACTTACCTCATCCCTTAAAGTTGTTGGCTGTTCACACCTACACGAACTTACCTGCCCACTCACCCTATCCAGTTTTTTGTACCTCGTCACTCCACCCCCTACATGCTAACGTTTACCAGAACACATCTTTTCACATATTTTCTCTGTCTCTCTCTCTCCCTTTTTCACTCTTTCCTCTCCTCTCTCTTTTTCCAACTAAGGTAGTTATATATCTCCTCTACTGCAAGTCTTCGTGGAGGCGCAATGGCCTAGTGGTTAGGGCAGCGGACTCGCAGTCATAGGATCGCGGTTTCGATTCCCAGACCGGGCGTTGTGAGTGTTTATTGAGCGAAAACACCTAAAAGCTCCACGAGGTTCCGGCAGGGTATGGTGGCGAACCCTGCTGTACTCTTTCACCACAACTTTCTCTCACTCTTTCTTCGTTTCTGTTGTACCGGTATTTCAAAGGGCCAGCCTTGTCACATTGTGTCACGCTGAATATCCCCGAGAACTACGTTAAGGGTACACGTGTCTGTGGAGTGCTCAGCCACTTGCACGTTAATTTCACGAGCAGGCTGTTCCGTTGATCGGATCAACTGGAACCCTCGACGTCGTAAGCGACGGAGTGCCAACAACAAACTGCAAGTCTCCTATTTCTGTCCTTTTATCATAAAGCGGACGTTAAATGATGACGATGATGATGATGATACTGTTTCTACATACAACTTCTTTGCATATAGGTAAAACAAACGGTTGACTGATAAATGGCCTTGTCTGAAATACAACACAGCTCTAGTCATGCGATTTTGAACAATCAACATTCTGATTGATACGCCAACATTGTAACAACTTGACTAACAGTAGTTCTTGTGTAAGTTTTAGAGCAGCCTAATATTCTAAGATGTTGCAGAGGATTATTTATAACTGTGGTTTATATACCAAGTGGGAATTTATGCTAAAATAATATTTTAAAAGAATTTCAAATAGTTCAATGGAAGTATGAAAGAAATGCTGAAAGATCATTCGCATTCCTATTAGAAATACATTTTATGTTTCATAAAAATTCACTAGGTTGGGTACACAGGAGATAAAGGCCGTTAGTGGAAAAAACCCCCAAACATTTAAGAATAAAATAATAAGGATAAAGAATGAACGGGGAATTACCAAGGGGTGCCTTCTGAGTAAAATCGATTTGCTCCTGTCCCAAAATTGCTAGTCTTGTACAAAAATTTGAAACCATTATTAAGCTGGTGGCGAGTTGGCAGAATTGTTAAGACACTGGGCAAAATGCTTCGTGGCATTTCGTCTGTCTTTACGTTCTAAGTTCAGATTCACAAGGCCGACTTAACCGTTTATCCTTTCAGGGCTCGATAAAAGGAGTACCCTTTGAGTACTGAGATAGATGGAATCGATTTAACCTTCTCGTAATGGAAGAGGTTTTATACTAAAATTAGAAAGAATTGTTAACTAGGCGTGTCGGTGGTGAGCTGGCAGAATCGTTAGCGTGTCAGACAAAATGCTTAATGGCATTTCTTCCAAATCTTTACTTTCTAAGTTCAAATGTGTGTGTGTGAGTGTGCGCACGCGCGCGTGCTTAGTGGGTGCGCTGTTCCAGATATAAGACCCAGGAGCTCATATGAGACATCAGTCAATATATTATAGTCAGTAAGTTCAAATGCCGCCGAGGTCGACTTTGCCCTTCATCCTTTCAGAGTCGATAAAATAATGTAGGAATTGAGACATACGCACACATACACATGCGAGCCGGATCCCATCCATAAAAATGCCATTTGCCAGATAGGCAAATCTTCACTTACTAACACTCAACAATTAAACTGTGACCTCTCGTTGCTTTTTCTTCCATTTAAAGGTCACGAGTGTTGTTGACTCAGTGTCTACTCTGACTAATTACAGAAAAAAAATCTCTAGTCATGTTCATCTGAAAAGAAGCTTATATAGGCATGTACGCGTGTGACACATACCACACAGATACACTTACATACACAGGTGTATATACATGTACGTATATATATGTATATGTGTGATTGTGTGTCTGTATATATGTATGGATGGATACACACGCATACACACACACACTATATATAGACATATCTATATACACATACATATATGTGTGCATGTGTACGTGTGTCGGTATATATGTGTATACATACATACATACACGCGCTCGCGCACGCACACACACGCACGCACACACACACACACACACACACACACAGTTCAAATTTACAATAAACAAAATACGAAGACAGGTGAAGGAACAACAAGCAGGCGTATTAGTTTAACACTCGGGAAGAATGGAAAAGTCTTTGACGTTTCGAGCTTATGCTCTTTGACAGAAAGGATTGAGAGGTAAAAAAAAACGGAGAAAACGACGAAAATAAAAACAG
>NC_068981.1:79573229-79576945 GCF_001194135.2 Octopus bimaculoides | reverse complement strand
AAATATATATATATATATATATATATATATATATATATATATATATAATGTATATAATACAAATAAAAAATGAGCATATGCATATATACGTACATGTATGTGTATATATGTATATATGTATGTATGTATGGATATATGTATGTATATGTGTATGTGTATGTAGTAGTAGTTGTAGTAGTAGTAGTAGTAGTAATAGTAATAGTAGTAGTAATAGTAGTAGTAGTAGTAGTAGTAGTAGTAGTAGTAGTAGTAGTAGTAGTGCTATAAAATGCCCTAATGTAATACCAAGCAGTGGCTCTCATTGCCTCTAATCTTAACTAATAGGAAGTGTCAACATGTGCGTAGCTTGTCTTGGCGTAAAAGATGGGCTACAGCAAATATTCTGTTCTATACCACAGATTTGCTTGTCATTTGCTTGACCATAACCAGTTGAGGGTGTCCCTTAGTAGCTGACGATATGTGCATCTCTGATCACGAGCAGGAGCATGTGTTAAGAGGAAGTTTTAGGGTTTGTGTAATTCATTCTTGGAAACATGTGTTGCATTTATCATTCAGGGAACTTTTGTGCAGGTTGCGCTGACTAGTCGAGCTAAAGAAAATCCTAATAGGGCCCCACCTGCAAGGTCATACGCTGTTTGGATAATAATGTTCAGATTATTATTTTGGATAATAATGTTCAGCAGTTGCCATAAATTGATCGCAGAGCAATTTAATGCATTGATCAATGGAGAAGAATAAATCCCGGGCTGGTTGAGAAAAGGACGAACGGTGTTGCGCCTGAAAGATGTATCAAAGGGAAATGCTGCTGACAATTACAGACCAATTTCCTGCCTCTCGTTAATGTGGAAGTTACTGTCAGGAGGAATTGCAGAAGAACTGTATAAATTTCTTGATGAGAACGATATATTGTCGACAGAGCAAAAAGGCTGTTGAAGGGAGATGCAGAGGTACCAAAGATCAACTATTGATAGACGAAATGGTAAAGTAAGATTGTAAACGAAGGAGAACAAATCTGGGAATGACCTGGATTGACTATCGCAAAGCTTATGATATGATTCCACATCCGTTGATCATCGCGTGCTTAGATCTGTTTGGAATTGCGAGGAGTGTAACATGTTTCCTGAAGATAAATGTGGTGGGATGGAAAACTGAACTCACATATTACGGAAAATGCTTGCGGACCCTGGGTATCATAAGAGGGTGATAGCTCCAGGGTGATAGCTTATCTCCGTTGCTGCTTGTTCTCTGCATGATACCCTTGACCATGGTACTTGAGAAAATGAACCTGGGGCACCAACCAAAGGAAAATCCCAAACAATCAACCACCTCTTCTTCATGGATTAATGGAAACTGGATAGCAAAGATGAGACATAAGTGAGTTCTTTGGTGAACACGGTCTACTGTCTTTGTACTGATATTAGAATGGAATTTGGACTCAAGAACTGCGGAATAATCTACCTAAAAAGAAGCAAGGTACAGTCCCTAGCAGGAGTAAAATTATCGAATAGAGACTTGAATAAACAAGTTGAAATGGAAGGATACAAATACCTCGGTGTACTGGAGTTCAACGAGATAATGGAAAAGAAAATGAAAGAGCAACTAAGGATGGAGTATTTCCGAAGACTGAGGTTGGTGTTGCGTTCAAAATTGACTGGATGGAACAAAATCCAAGCAGTTAATACGTGGGCGATAACATCACTTTGGTATGGAGCGGGAATTATAAAATAGCAAAAGATAGAAATGAAGAAAATGGATTCCAAGACCAGATAAAAATGTTGACAGTACACGGAGCCTTCCACCCTAAGAGTGACACCGACAGGCTGTACTTGCCCAGAAGAAAGGGTGGGAGAGGTTTGATCAATTGTCGGGACTGTATCGAAGAAGAGGAAAACAGCTTAGGGTGGTATATAAAAAATGTCGTGGAGCCACTGTTGAAACACACGAAGAAGGCCGGTGACATCAAAACTGAAAAATGTGTAACTAAAAGAAAATTTAAACAAGAAATGAACGAAAAAAAAAAAGAAAAGAAAAGGCATGGAAGGAAAAGAAAATGTACGGTCAGTTTGCGAGAGATGTGAACGCGAAGACAGATACAGAGGACCGGTGGCTATGGATGAGGAGGAGTGACCTGAAGATAAAGACAGCAGCACTTATATGCGCAGCTCAGGAACAAGCGTTAAGGACCAAATATATGAAGTACAGAAGAGAAAACACCACTGATAGCGACAAATGAATAATGTGTGGCGAGAGGAGTGTAACTGTATGGCACATCGTTAGTGAATGCTCGAAATTGGCACAACGCGAATACAAAAGACACCATGTCAAAGTGGCAAGAATGATCCATTTGGGAACTCTGGAAATCACGGCCTACAAAGAGCAGAGACGTGGTATGAAAATAACTCCAGAAGGCGTCACCAAAAATGAGAATTGCAAAATCCTGTGGGATGCAGTGATCCAGTGCGACCACCGGACCAGACATCGGAAAAAAGTAAGATGTATGACAATCGACATAGCATGCCCCGGTGACAACAGGATCAATGTGAAAGAAGAAGAAAAAATAAACAACCATGACGATTTGAAGTGAGAAATACGAAGGTTGAGGTCAATGAAAAGAGTAGACGTGATACCAATAGTAATTGGTGCACTTGGAAATATCAGCACTCAACTACTAACATGGCTGAAAAAAGATTGGTGCAAGTGTGAAGGTAGAACACCTACAAAAATCAGCATTGCTTGGAACTGCAAGAATTCTTCGCTGGGTTCTTGAAGTATGACCAGTAAACAAGTGTCACCTTAGTCTGCTGGCTACGGACAGCTGACACTTTTCATCATACTCAGCAAAATAAGCTGTGAGTATTCATATAACAATAATAACAATAATCTTTTCTACTATAGCTACAAGGGCTGAAATTTTGGGGAAGGTGACTAATCGACTACATCAATGTCAGTACTCAACTGGTACTTATTTTTTTCGACCCTGAAAGGACGAGAGACAAAGTGGGCCTCGACAGAATTTGAACTCAGAAGGTAAGGCCAAAAGAAATCCTGCTAAGCATTTACTCCGGCGTAGTGACGATTAAGCACCACCCTGAGGTAGTAACTGATGGAAAAAATGTAACGATTCTTTGGGACTTTCCAGTACAGAACTATCAAAGCTAATAAACCAGATATTGTGAAAAACCAATACAGTAAGGTTTGTTTAATGACCAACCTGAGCATTCTTTGTGATCATATCTTTTGTCTTTGTCTTCCTTTTCAACCTCTTCTTCTTCTACATTTCTTACTATTAATAACATTCTTTTTGTTTTGACCTCACTTGATTTCCCCTTTCCCTGTATTCGCTAATCCCTTAGTAATTATCCCCCTTTTTTTCCTTCCTTTTATTGATACTAGTGTAATATCATAAAAATATGTCATTTGGTACTATAGCGTTTGCATTCACCACTTTTCTTTCCAACGAAAATATTCGGTGCTTGAAGATATTCAGGCAATAGAAGACACTTGCCCAAGGTGCCATGCAGTGGGACTGAATCCGGAACCATGTTGCTGGGAAGCAAGCTTTTTTTATCACGTAGCCACTCCTGCGCCTAGTTGATCCCCATAAATTTCCACGTGCTAGTTTTGAGAACAATAGCAAAGAACTCGTCGAAAAATCTAGACTGCGTTTCAAAACTTGGCTAAGAATCAAGAAAGCTATATGCGTGTGTGTGTGTGTG
>NC_068981.1:79570019-79572458 GCF_001194135.2 Octopus bimaculoides | reverse complement strand
GTGGTGGTGGTGCTGGCGGTGGTGGTGTTGGTGTTGGTGGTGGTGGTGGTGGTGATATATGTATGTGTGTGTATGAATACAGATGTAGGAGAGAATGAGAGAGAGAGAGAGAGAGAGAGAGAGAGAGAGAGAGAGAGAGTTCTCATACCTGATCAGGGCTATTAACAGCTGCGTTCTATTTGTGTTGTTTGATTAAAGTAGGGTCCTGCGAATGCCCTCGCACTTCTTTGCGTCAATTATTGTGACAAGACAGAGCAGACAGCCCAGGTTATAAACACTCTTCTACAATTCATACTTCTTTAACAAGTACTTTATTGCTCTGTATTAAAAAGTAGACACACAGGCATACGCACATATGCATACACATACTCACAGGCACACGCACACGCACACACTTACATGCCCACACACGTACACACATGCACACACACAAAAACCCAAACTCACAGGCACACACACACACACACACACACACGAAACAGCAACAGAAGTTCCCACAGGAATCCCTTTCTAAATTGTTTCATAAATACTTCGAATTTTTCCCCTCCCATTTGAGTGACAAAACGTCACGTATTTGTTCAAATAATACTCTAAAAGTAATGAAACAACTGAATTTCCTGTACAAAATACATGCTACATACATGCTTAATACGAGCTGGCATGGTTGTGTGGCTAAGAAGCTTAATTCGCGACCAGGCGGTTCTGAGTTCAGTCCCATTGTACATGCAGTTACTGAGGCAGGCATCTTCTACTAAAGCCCTAGTGTGACCAACGCTTTGAGGGTGAATTTGATAGATGGATACTGTTTGGAAACCTGTCACGTGTGTGTGTGTGTGTGTGTGTATATATGTGAGTGTGTATATACATATACTAGCAGAGCTACCCGGTGTTCCTCGGGATTAAAATGGCATAGCCTTTTATTCTTTTACTTGTTTCGGTCATGTGACTGCGGCATTGTTGGAGCACTGACTTCAGTCAACGAAATCGACCCCAGGATTTATTCTTTGTAAGTCTAGTACTTATTCTATCGGTGTATTTTGTCAAACGGCTAATTTAAGAGGACGAGTTTCAGAGAGCGCAACTATATCAAGGGAATATTTCTGAAGCTCACATGCAATAAGTGCAGTACGCCTTTCTGGCCTTTTGTCGAAATTATCATCAAGAAGTGTGCGCACATTCCAACAGCCAAAATTCAAAGGATGTTTATTTTTACTTTTTCTTGAAGATTGTTTTATCACAGTGGCAAGATGACGACCGGGCTCAGCCTGTGACACACTGGGACCCCTGCCGAGCCAGACCTGTTCCCCTAACGTTCCTAAGCCTTTTTTCCCCATCTACTGACATTTTAGTTACAAGTGCATTTTTAGGTTTCTGCCAACCAACCAATTCAATGATTTTACTAAGATTTGGTGTACAGGAAGTACCTGTGCAAATGAATAATTTTCAGTGGATGTAGCTTGCACTGCACTACCTCCACCTATTGGTCCAAGAAGACTTTCACCGGTGTGACATGAAAATTTATAAAACCAGGAACTTCCAAGGCCTCAGGTTTTCTTTCGAAGGTTTCCTTCTCCTAGGTAGATTGCCAACCAAGGTTAAAGAGCTTCTACCTGCTTTCCCATTCCAGACACCATTCTTCGTCTATTTTTATTCAATATTTATACAGGTATTGCTGTAATTAATTTACACATTGCATTAATAGACATTTTTTCAACATCTCCAAATAACTAAATTCTGCCAATGCATGGAGGGTTCTCAATTAAATTTCATCACACTATGAATACTCCGATAATTCTGCATTTTTCAAGTTCAAATTTTACGATGATAGTATATACATTTTTCATTCCACAACGTATTTCATAAATTTGTCTCAGTACAATGAACTCATACTTTGAATGCTTAAAATTCTTAAAAAATGAAACCAAACTTCCACACCACACTGACTCGCGACACCCTGTATCATGTTATACTTATTTTACAAATCATAATATTTATTGCTTATTTAAAGTTCATTCAACGTTTTGATGAACGTCTATTCTAATTCAATATCTAAATTGTTATATACATATTGCTGTAATTAATTTACACATTGCATTAATATACATTTTTTTCAACATCTCCGAACAACTAACTCACCAACCTCTCTTGCCAACCCCCGAAAACCTCTCTCGACAACCTCCGACCACCTCTCCCACCAACCTCCGACAATCTTTTTCACCAACCTCCTAAAACTTCTCTCGCCAACCTCCCAACAATCCCTCCCTCCTCCAACTGACAGTTTTTGTACGGTTTCGTGACGGACAATACACCTTTTGTAGCAGTTATAATGAAATTGCTTTCTTATATCAGACTTATAAGGCGTTTCAATAGAACATCTTTACCCCGGGAATTACCGGGTAGACCAACTAGTATATGTGTATATATGGATATATATATATA
>NC_068981.1:79569364-79569919 GCF_001194135.2 Octopus bimaculoides | reverse complement strand
ACGGAAAACAAGACAGGAAAACGAAACGGTGAAATAAACAAACAAAAACGTTGTACAGCCAGACGTAGAGAAATGTGTATGTATTGAACGCTGTGAAGCACGAACTGGAGAGGCGAATAAGTACGTGCGAGCTTGGGGAGTCCAAGAATGAAAAGAAATAACAACCGGACACACGTGACCAGCACCGGGTAGGGAGAAAGAGTAGCAGAGGGAGAAGAAGGGGAGGAAGTAAAATAAAAGTGATCAACGAGAGGGAGAGAGATAGTAGTAGTGACGGTGGGAGACGAAGGACGAGCAGCGAGAGATACTAGTGACAGAGAGAGGGAGAGAGAGAGAGAGAGAGATAGAGAGATAGTAGTGACAGGGAGAGGCGAAGAACAGTAGAGGGAAGAATGAGAGGGGAAGATAGATATAGGGATAGATCTAGAGATGGAGAGAGTCGCGTTAGAAAAATAGTTCCAAACTTACTGTGTAAAGGTAACGCGTGCGTTCTGTCTTGTGATACAAACAATATATGAGTATATGCGTATATATATATGGATATATATATATATA
>NC_068981.1:79567238-79568902 GCF_001194135.2 Octopus bimaculoides | reverse complement strand
ATGGAGTCGAAAATGCCGTTTTGTCCATTTTAATAATCAGAAAATTCACAGAAATCAATAAGATTAAAAAATCAAAACACATTATCTTGTAGAGCAAAACAATTCTCTTTTAAATAACAAAACGTTTTATTTCTACGTGCCTTTTTAAATTAAAAGAAAAAAACGCACATGAATTATTTCTTAACCCAATATAATTGTTTTCTTTCTGGTTGAAAATACAAATATCCGAAGATATTATTTTAGCTGAATCAAAGATAACAGAAATGGTAAATTATTGTTCAACAATGTGTTGCAGTCTTTAGTTACTTGCCGGTAACATGGTTCCAGGTTCAGTCCCACTGCGTGTCTTTTGCTATAGCCTCGGGCTGACCAAGGCTTTGTGAGTGGATTTGGTAGACAGAAACTGAAAGAAGTTCGTCATATATATTATAAATCTGTGTGTGTTTGTCTTTGTGTCTGTGTTTTCTTCCCCATCCCCACCACCACATGACGAGCGCTGTTGGTGTGTTTACGACCCCGTAAGTTAGCAGTTCGGTAAAAGAATCTGAAAAAATAAATACTAGACTTTAAAAAAAGATAATGGGGTCGATTCATTCGACTAAAAAACTCTTCAAGCGGTGCTCCGGCATGGTCGCAGTCTAATGACTGAAATAAGTAAAATATAAAAATTTCTGTATCAAATTCACATTCCCTTTGGAAATAACGGGTTGACAAGAATAGCAGAATGCTAAACCAAATGCTTAGGTTTCTTTTTCTACGATCAAAGTTCAAATATTTCTTTCTACTATAAGCACAAGGCCTGAAATTTGGTGGGAGGGGGTAAGTCGATCAGATCGACCCCAGTGTTTCATCGGTACTTAATTTATCGACCCCTAAAGGATAAAAGACAAAGTCGACCCCGGCGGTATTTGAACTCAGAACGTGAACACAGACGAAATACCACTAAGAACATACTAACGATTCTGCCAGCTCGCTGCCTTCAAAGTTCGAGTATTGTTGAAATATCATTGTTTATCATCTCCTCACCTCCTGTAAGGTTGACAAAATAAATAACAACTGAATTCATCATATTTCTCCTCGGGCTGCTAAACTGGCACCGTCGTCAGAGTACTGGATAAAATTGCCTAGTAGTGTTTATTTGTAACTATTATCTGAGTTCAAATACAAAGTCTACTTTACATTCCAGAGCTGATATAATAAAGTAGCGTTCTAGGACTGAGCTTCATTTGGTTAATTAATCCGTACTCATAAAATTTGAAACCGTGTGCTAATGTAAGTAATATCTCTTACATGTCTATGAATCCATGCTAAAATAAGAAATCATGTGTATATGCATATGTTAATGCTTGTTTTTTTTTTTTTTGTTTTTTTCATGGTCAGTTATAATAAAGACATTTTTACATTAATCTGATAGGTCACTCTATACTTTTGTAGAGTTCAAATTTGTTATTCTGAAACAAGAATATTATTGATAGTGACTTCGAAGTTTCGGCCAACCATGCAAGCTTTTTCCAGTGCTTACCTGATCTAAGGATAATAGTTCATTTATATTTAGATACAGTCTGGCGATAGCTTAACTGGTCTAAACTTCGAAGTCTCCGTCAAAAATATTCTTATTTTTAAGAATAATACCTACGTATATATATATATATATATATATATAT
>NC_068981.1:79560599-79565922 GCF_001194135.2 Octopus bimaculoides | reverse complement strand
ACCGGCCGGCCCATGACAAATCTGACAAAGGGGGGACCCGCAGAACTACCAGCTCACGAACTGCATCTGAAAGTTGGCACGCCAATCATGCTGCTAAGGAATTTAGATGTTCCAATAATGTGCAATGGTACGCGGATGATTATCAAAAAATTGTGCTCCCGAGTTCTGTAGGCAACAATCTTGAATGAACCGGCCGCTGGCTAAGACATACTTATAACTCCCATGTCCCTTACCCACTCCGATACGACCTACAAGTTTAAACAGATGCAATTTCCCGTCAAACTCTGCTTTCCCATGACAATCAACCAGGCGCAGGGACAATCAGTGCAAGCAGTTGGTTGGAATCTGACAGAGCAAGTATTCTCACACGCGCAACTGTACGTTGGCTGTCACCATGGTCTTTCTATTTGTGCACCCGAAGGAAGGACGAAGAATGTTGTCTACCAAGAGGCACTCCAGTGATAACAATGGCAACTTCAACTGCTCCAATTTCAACTCCGCAATTTTTTCATCGTCCTGCCAGCCGACGTAAGTCCAGTATTGCTTTGCTCTCCTTACTAACTCACCATGACATTCTTTTTTTTTCTACCAAGATTCGTCGCCCAAACACCACTTCGTATCCACTTCTTCCTCTTTTTTGTCTTCGTTTCTCTCTTCGCGTCGTTCTCTGACCGGGTGAAACCGAGCTTAGCTGCTAGTATATATATATATATCTATATCTATATATCTATATATATATATATATATATATATTCTGAATAGTAAAAAGCTTTCCTTTCGTAGGTCCCAAGTCACTTTGGTGGCTGAAAAAAAAGGGAACGTGTATCACATATGGTGCATGGACGCTAGGGAAATATGTTCAGTATATCACTTACGATACACAGGAAAGGCAAATAGTTAATGCTCGTTTTCCTTTGTTAACAATTTATAATATTTCTGGTTCAGGTGAACTTGAAATAAATACATTTCAGAATAACATTGGTCTAACGCAAATTGAAAGTCCACCAACCCGAACAAGTAGAAATATAACGTCATGCCTCAGTTTTGTTATTTGAGACACATCTGCATCATTATGCAGAAGTTAAGTTAATCCTCTAATCTGCACCTCTGATCACGTAGTCATTTTTGGTTCATTTGCCAAACACATTTCAGCCGTTGATTTCTTGTCTTCTAATACAATATTTCTAATTGTCAATGATTCTATTTCTCCAAATTACTCTCTTGTATTTATTGGAATTTAATTCTTTCCTGGAATAAATTCAAAATAATTTATTTTGACAAGTTCAAATGTTAATTCTTGATGAAATCGAAGGCAACCTAGGAATCGTTTTCCTGTGAGTAACCGTTTTTCAATGCAACTAAACGTAAAGCTGACAATGTAGGAACTTTGAAATTACATGCATCTAACAAATTACACAATTTCTAACTTGCTTTAGCCAAAGTTAGGAAATTAATTACATGATTATGTTAGAGGCAATAAAGCTATGAATTTCTAATCACTAGTACCAATGTATCCGCTAGGATGAAATAAACACTATAAATTGGCACAAGTTAGCCTCATATCTTGGCAAGAAAGTTTCTGCGTACTTTCCGCCGCTTGTATATAATAACATTACCACCACAGAGCCACATACCAGGGCTAATCTTAATTATTACATCTAAAGAATCTATCAGATCCGTAGCCTTCTTTGAACTTCTTTGTGGTAACTATAAACTTTTGTCAGATATTTATTTTCTGTTCAGGATATTGAAGAAATTTAACATTCACGCGATTGCTCCATACCCACTAAGCCAAGTGGAATTAGAAACTCTGTTGATGTAGCTCACTGTCTACACCTCTGTTTTTACTATTCTGTCAATCAATTAATAAAGGTATAATTCCTGCAGAATGGAGGTCTGCTATTGATTTACCAGTCTTCAAATAAATAGACTGTAAATCCGATCCTAACAGCTTCAGACTATTATTTCAAACGTTGAAATTATCACACTTCCATGGGCACACTTACTGTATTGATTTGTTAATTGGTGAATGTATTACTGACTTTAACCTATTTTTTAGTCCTTCCGCGAAGAAAGTTGTCTCATCATCAATTATTTCAAACGTTGGCAAACTGCTACAGCATTAATCAATGACGCAATTTGGGATTTCTCATGCTCTAATAATTTGATTTCCTCTTCTCAATTTAGATTTTTACCTCTCCACTCAACCACAGATCAACTCAGCCTATTTATTCGCCAAACGTCTTATCTTCCTAATAAAAATCCTGCCTCTATCGTTTTTCTTGATTTGGCTGCAGTTTTTTTATTTTTTTATATTGTACGGCATGCAGCTGTTATACGAAATTTTGTTTATGGAATACAAGGTTGTCTTTTTAGATGATGAGACAACTTTCTCCACGGAAAACATGTGGGAATGGACACATGAAAGTTAAATAAAAACGAGGTGAGGGATAACTTTATACAATGAAGAATATACTCAGTAATTCAAATGCATGCGGGTGCATATACTTCTCAATTTCCAGGATGCACTTTTTTTTTTTGCATGTTCAATGTCTTGTAATACATTATTCGCTATCTTTTGTTACGTTTTTATCAATGAATATTTACTCCTTTATTTATTATATTTCTGCATTATATTTTATTTAGTTGTCATAATATACTATACAGTATAGATTAATTTACAATATACTACAGAGAAAGGGTGGTTCAGTATTCTCGTTGAATTGATGGAAGTTAGGGAATTGCGTAGTAGCCACCAAGTGGCTTTATGAAGACTGATGTAAGGTTATGTGACGTCAAGTTGAGTGTGTACGTGCACATGGATACAGATTCTCGCACTTCTCTGCATTCGCTTCAAACTTTGGCACAAGGTCAACAATTCGAGGGAGTGGGTAAATCGATTACATCGACCCAGTACTCAACTCGAAAAGATGAAAGGTAAAATCAACTACGGCGAAATTTCATTTCAGAACGTAGCGACGGACGAAATGCCGTTAAGCATTTTGCCCGGTGTACTAACGATTCTGCCAGCTCGCTACCTTCGCACTTACATGCATTGGGGAGAAGATGGAGTGAAGTTGCTATTTTATTCATTGTTTGAGGTGATGTGATTCGAGCAAACTCTGCAGATCAGATGGGTGACCTGCAGAATGAACAAATACGTCTCGAAGGAGATGGTAGCGGAGTGAAAGTTGGATACGACGGTCAGACTGCAAAAATTGCAATATTATGGCCACGTAATGGGTGGGAGAACAGAAAACAGTTTCGCGAGAGACAAAGACGAAGATGGAGGCATGACATCAAAGACGGAATGAGAAGGATCCTGAAGAGTTTACGGCTGCAGTATAAGATTACAGTTGTGGCGAGTTGTGGCTGTTTTTGTGGGTCTGACCTTCTGTCAGGATGGGCATATTCATTCCTTCCTTCCTTCATTCAGTCAGTCATTGTTATCGTAAAATAATAAGTTGATTGTATAATTTGGTGTGTTATTCATAAACAGAATTTACTAGTAAGCATGTATTTTATTTTAAGATAATCCAGATGTATAAAATATCGAAGAATTATGGTGTAACAAGAACCATGCTCACCTACCAATCTTGCAAAATGAGACGTTTAAATCAGTGTCCGTAAGTTAACTGGGTATAGCTGAGATTATGAGATAGGTGCTGTTCTACTGCTCTACATTTTCTTCAATCATGAATCAGCCCCATAACAGTGAGTATTATCTTGTATTTTTTCCTTAGCTAGAAAGTGATGCTATTGAATCATGCCTCTTCCTCACAAAGGGGCACTGCTGGGGATCGTAGAGGACTTAACTCATTTCCAGAATTTTCACTAAGGGTTCGATGATAGTTTTGGAACAACAGCCTCCGGAACGTAGTGTTATTGTCGTTGGTTCTCTTACTGTTAACTGCTCTCTCTTTCACTGTATTTTCAGGTCCTCTAAACAGATAGCCCTTAAATGGCTTTTACTTCATATGTGTAACCACTGTGTTGTCTGTTCTGCACCACGAGTCTCCTTGTTCGTGTTTCTGCACTCACGACAGAACACAACGCCGGATTGGCTCTGCGGCGTTAAGGAGTTATAACGGCTTGCAAATCCATGCTAACTCCACTCAAATACCTGTCCTTGTCGCCGCAGCACGAACAACTCGTCCTTCCTGTGTTACAAAGGTAACTATGAGTTAATAAATTAATAATATTCCAAATTAAGGCGGCGAGCTGGCAGGACCGTTAGCACGCCGGGCAAAATATTTAGCGGCATGTCATCCGTCTTTATGTTTTGAGTCCAAATTCTGCCAAGGTCTACTTTGCCTTTCGTCCTTTCGGGGTCGATAAAATAAGTACCAGTTGCGAACTGGAGTCGATGTAATCGACTTTCCCACTTCCTCGAAACTGATGACCTTGTGCACAAATGTGAAACCAATAATACCCCAAATATCTGTAACAGTTACCTTCGTGTTGCACTGGCCCGTGTATTGCGGTATAAACCTATTTCTACTGGCCGTTTGCCTCGCCATTGGTACTAAAAAGTAGGTAGACATTCCTGCAGACTGTTTCGCTCGATGGGTAAGATCTGTCCCGCACGTCGGCCAAAGTGTCCTTCAGTCCAATCTTAGTGAGCATACAAAAGTTCTCTTTTGCGTGGCAGAGACATATCAACTTTTTCCTTGTCCGCTCTTCGACAAATTCATCAAACAAAGAGACAGAGTCTCTGATAACACATTTCGGTGCTCTTTCCAATTATCAGTTGTCTTCTGTAGAATACTAACGTGGAAGTTCCATTGGCCACATTATTTATCTATTTACAATCAACATCTTAAAGAAACTATGAGAAACACGGTAACGAAGAAGAGATAAAATATGTTGCCAAGATAGACTCGATCTGTTTTCTTTTAATTTTTTTTTTTAATCATAATTCAGTGAGATTCTTTTCTACTCAAGGCACAAGGCCCGACATTTTGGGGGAGGGGACCAGTCGATTAGATCGACTCCAGTATGCTACTAGTACTTAATTTATCGACCCCGAAAGTATGAAAGGCAAAGTCGACCTCGGCGGAATTTGAACTTAGAACGTTCAGACAGACGAAATACCACTAAGTATTTCGCCCGGTGTGCTAACGTTTCTGCCAGCTCGCCGCCTTGTATCTTGAGTAAGATTCAAATTAAGATTAGTTACGGATGACCAGGTTGTGGTATTTAGTTTCATCCATTTGTGTTGTGGATAGAAATTCCACCGGAAACATTTTGTCTTTGAATCCTCTAGAGTCGATTCATAAGAATATATATATAAAAGGGGTTTGTATGATAGTGTATAGAGGAA
>NC_068981.1:79557445-79559784 GCF_001194135.2 Octopus bimaculoides | reverse complement strand
GAAGTCTTTTAGTCATGTATGGGGCACCATAGCCCACTCTCGCAATGAGTTATTATTGTTGGAGACATATCCGTGTGTAGGAGGTTGGTCCGGGATTTTTTGAAAAAGTTTGTCCAGTGAACATTTGAATTTTATGGGATCCGTTTCCGTTTTGACTTATTTTGGTATGGTATTAAAGAGAGCTGGAGCGGTTGAGGTAAAGTAATTGTGACGTAATGTTGCTATGTGTACCGAGTTCGATTTTTGTAGTGCCGGATAGCACGGGGGCTAACGGTAATGTATATTACTGGAGTCGTTTTAATCGAACGTCTCCGAAATTCCTGGTCGTATACAAATATTAGAAATCAATGATTTTCTAACGGGCGGGTAGCCAGGAAAGTATAATAGAGTGGTTTCCCCTGACTTTATTGCCAGCACGAAGATCAACATTTTACTGGGTGAAGCTTCGAAAGTTATGTTGCTTATGTTTCTTTCAAAGTCAATGTAACCGTAAAGTAAGTGAAGTAAGTAACTAAAATTAAGGGTTGAAATAGAGTCACAGACTTTGCTTACCATGAGTCTACTTTCTAAGACAATCTATAGAAAATATTTTAGGGAACGGAGCGACAGCTTAAGAAGACAACAACGACGACGATAACAACAAAACAACATTATTACAAAACAGAAGATCGTACTTATAGTGATAATGCTGATCCGACACAGCGATAATGTTAATAATGAATAAGGTGAACAATAATTGACGAAATAATGAAAAGATAAGAAACGGCAGCGTGCTTAGACTAAATGCGTCACAGTATTTAGTAATAATCCATTAAGTTCTTATTTCAGATCTCATTGTATTAAAATTTTATTTTTCATTCCCCCGGGAGTCGATAAAATAAGCACCAACTATGTGCTGAGAGATCGATTCGGTTGAATCTACATACTGGCAGGGTTCAAATTCTGCCGCGGAGGACATTGCCTTTTATCCTTTGGGATCGATAAAATAGGTTCCAGTTGAGCACTGGGGTCGATGTAATCGACTTACCCCTCCCTCAAAATTGCTGGCCTTGTGCCAAAATTTGAAACCAATATTTCTCTTCAATAATTTTATTGCTACCACTGGAAAGCACATTGATACACATAAATAGGTTTATACATACATACATACAACCCACTCCCCATATGCATGTATGCATATGTATGTGTGTGTGTATGTGTGTATATATGTAATGAATTACACAGTCGGAAAATAAGGAATTAAGTTTAGCTTATGAAGTTAATGTTAAATTCAAGTTACTCAGATTTGCGATAGGAACGATACTGCGGTGAGAAGAGTATCTTAAATTAATCTGAAAAAATGATACATAGTGAGAGTGATACGATGTGGCATACAGTTGCCGAATTCATAAGAATAAAGGTTTGTGTTGTAGTAACAAAACATTAGCCAGCAGTTGGAGAGAGATATTTTCTAATTTTACAAATGTGTCTACTGTTTTACATGTAAAACTGTCTGGGCAGAATCAGCATAAGCTCTAGAATATGAACTCGGAGTTTTAGAATCTAGTGTCTTATGGTCGTTATGTTATTCATATTAATGATAATGAAATCATCGGATCCCGTTATTTACTTGTTAATTAAGTTTTTCAGAAACAATATAGCTATAAATGTAAGAGTTGTTTCCCTTGCAACACGAACTCTGACTTGCACACAGTTTCAATATAAAAATTTTATCGATGACTATTTTCTCAACAGTTCATGTAAATGTAGTTAATAAATCTGGCATGATTTTTATCTTTCTTCTACATCGAGAATGTTTTTGTCACGTTGTTAACCCATCTTTGCACTTGCATTTGTCATATTTCTGGCTACCATGTATCTCGGGTTTTCCACGACTTATATTTATTTGGTCATTTTTCCATGTGTGTCAACTGCTAATCTTCGATATGAGTAATTACGGAACGGAAGAACATTAGGAAAGAACCCAAAGATGAGCTGCAGAATGTTTCGTATCCTACTGCTTTAGCGGTCGTAATGGTGATTTAAATTGCAGCACTACCGTTCACTCTAAGGATTACTGAAAGACGAATGCACACCTCTGAACGAGCTTCCACCTCTTTTCTACAACAGGCGCGAGACCCGAAATTCTGAGGGGACGGCTAGTCAGTTGCATCGATTCCAGTGCTCAATTAGGACTTATTTTATCGACCCCAAAAGGATGAAAGGCAATGTCAACTACAGTACAATTTGAATTCTGAACTTAAAACTGGGGAAAATGCCATTAAGCATTTTGTCCGCGGCTTTCGATTTCAAATTTAGGCACAAAGGCTTCAGTTTTGGGGAAAAGGAATTAAGTTAAT
>NC_068981.1:79553970-79556724 GCF_001194135.2 Octopus bimaculoides | reverse complement strand
ACACACACACACACACACACACACACACACACACACACAAAACCAGTTTGTACATCAAACAATAGGCGCATACATAGCGAAAGGCGATATTCGTCCAGGGTATAATATTCCCTATGGACGCACTCTGTTTAAAAATACAATACTATATCAGTAGTATATGAAAAATGGCGGTGAAAATGCTAGCTGTACATTTTTGGCTCGTTGGGGTTTCTCACTAGCATATATCCATTGCTAGCCGCATGCTAAAACAACATTCGTAAAATTTTTATTCAGTCGGGTTGCTAATCGCAATATCAGTGAATTTTCAATCACTGCTTCCAGTAGTAACGGATTTTGTGTTAGCATGCGGCTGGCAGTGGGTACATGCCATTCTCAAAGCCTAACAAGGCACAAATATACATCTAGCATTCTCGCTTAACGATTTTCTCCTCTGTTAACGTCATATGAATTTAGAAACTCCGAAAGAATGTGACATAATTCCTTTTTAACTGTAGATCTAAAAATATAAAAGGCCATAAATATTCAAAAGGGTTTTTAAACTACTGTGTGTGTGTGTGTGTGTGTGTGTGTGTGTGTGTGTGTGTGTGTGTGTGTGTGTGTGTGTGCGCGTGCGTGCGTGTGTGTGTGTGTACGAGGGTCGGTTGAAAAGTTCATAGGCTGACAAACTGACCAAGATACTTTGATGGAATGTGTCCAAATGAGGTTTATTTTTCAACGTAGTCTCCCTTTGCAGTTCACACACTTCTTCCATAGTTGTTGCAGTGCTTGGATCCCGTTGGTGAAGACGCTGTCATCCTCTTGGTCGGAAAAATCACCAACAGCGAATATGACATCATCGTTACTGTGAAATTGGTGAAAATCAAGAGAATTGTGAGGGTGATCAACCAGTTTAAAATCACAGTCACGCACAGCAGCCACAGAAACGAAGGGCTTATGTACTGGAGCATTGTCCTGATGAAACAAAACCACTTTCGTCAGTTTTCTTAAGCGTCTGGTCTTGATAGCCTTTTATAACTGCCTCAGTAATTTGGCATAGTACTTTCCATTGATAGTGTGGCCCTTTTGAAGATAGTCAATAAACATCATGCCTTTTGCATCCCCACTAAAAAACTGAGGCAACTACCTTCCCTGAAAGTGAAACGACCTTGGCCTTCTTTGGTGCAGGTAAGGAGGAGTGTTTCCACTTGCATGGATTGTGTTTTTGTCTCTGGCTCAAAGTGATAAAGCCAACACCTCTCCTGGGTTTGGAAACATTAAAGGAAACCGGTTGGATCTGACTCAAACAATTTCAGATTTCCCCGTGAAATGATCAGCCTGGTAATTTTTCATCAGGTGTCAAAAGACGTGGCAGAAACCTTCATCATGCAAATCCATTAATCCTTTGTGCAGAATCTTCTCAAGTCTCTTACGGTATATGTTAATAGCATTGGCTATTTGATTTATTACCAATCGGCTGTCAGGGTGAATACGATCAATGTTTTCCTCGATGGTAGCAGTTGCAGGACGTCTAGACTTTAGGTCATCTTCAAGAATTTCGCTTCTCTTCCTAAATCCAGCTGCTCACATTTGTTTTGTTGGTAAAGCTGGAGCACCCCCCCTAATGTAGCAACTATATCAGCATGAATGTCCTTGGGGGCTAACTCTTTTTCTATAGGTACTTGATAACACTACGATGCTAAATTTTGTCCATTTTCAAGAGAAGTCGCCACTAGTTACTTTTGAAGTCTTTTTTGAACAGTCAGATGCCAGTTCACCTTGAAAGAAACGATGCAATTATTAATAAGAAGGGTCGAAATTAATGCATGCAAGATTTCACAACTCTATCATTACTCCTTCATAGTTATCCTCTGAACTTTTCAGCCTATCCATCCATCCATGTATGTATGTATGTATGTATATATGTTACATTTGTAATCGTTTAAAGTAATAACAATTGTCTTTTTTTCTTTATGGGGAAAAAGTTTTCGATAAAAAGTTATAGTGGAGTTGTTTATTCCTGAACTGCAGCTCTTTTATATTTTCTTAGAGCTGTAGATTTTTTTCTTCACACGTGAATTTCACAAATGACTGTTCATTGCGGCTTTCCAACATAAGAATGTTTCGAACTCTGCTCTAAAAGGATTAAAGTAAGAAAGACTTGATACAAAACGCCGATAGATGAAGCTTCAATGTGTATGATAAATGCGATTGATTCTTTTTTGAATGACCAAAAACATCGAACATTAACTGAAAATAGAACTCCTTACAAGTATAGAGTCAGATATTTTAATTTTCTTTTACAGGGACTTCGAAGTTTCAGCACTCCACCGTCAGTAAATTAGGCTCAATAGCTGGGAATTAATAAACCGGAGTGTGGAAAGAAACAACTCAGACATTGAATCTATATATTTTCCATTGTAAGGTATTAGAGATAATTGGAGCAATGGCACGAAAATATTTATATACGTTGTTGTTGGCACTCCGTCGCTTACGACGTCGAGGGTTCCAGTTGATCCGATCAACGGAACAGTCTGCTCGTGAAATTAACGTGCAAGTGGCTGAACACTCCACAGACACGTGTACCCTTAACGTAGTTCTCGGGGATATTCAGCGTGACACAGTGCGACAAGGCTGAGCCTTTGAATTACAGGCACAACAGAAACAGGAAGTAAGAATGAGAGAAAATTGTGGTGGAAGAGTACAGCAGGGTTCGCCACCATCCCCTACCGGGGCCTCGTGGAGCTTTAGGTGTTTTCGCTCAATAAACACTCACAA
>NC_068981.1:79549006-79553960 GCF_001194135.2 Octopus bimaculoides | reverse complement strand
TGAAATTAACGTGCAAGTGGCTGAACACTCCACAGACACGTGTACCCTTAACGTAGTTCTCGGGGATATTCAGCGTGACACAGTGCGACAAGGCTGAGCCTTTGAATTACAGGCACAACAGAAACAGGAAGTAAGAATGAGAGAAAATTGTGGTGGAAGAGTACAGCAGGGTTCGCCACCATCCCCTACCGGGGCCTCGTGGAGCTTTAGGTGTTTTCGCTCAATAAACACTCACAACGCCCGGTCTGGGAATCGAAACCGCGATCCTATGACCGCGAGTCCGCTGCCCTAATCACTGGGCCATTGCGTCTCCACATTTATATATAGTCAATAGAATTTTGATATATTTTTAAAAATAAATATTGAACAAAGAGTAGGAAAAATTGTTGATTAAGCGGTAAACTCTATGAACCGATTTCGATTCTTACTTGAATGACTTCAAAATTCTATTGATGATATATAAATATTTTCCTGGTATTGTTCATCTTAACAGCTTTACAGACCCCGAGGCAAATCTATACACTGGAACTGTATTTATTGATAAAAAGCTACAGCATACACTAACAAGCATCGGTCCCTTAGAACTCTGAGACACTCTACGACATTACTGATGGCTTAAATAACAATATGGACTCTCGTTAAATACATTAGTGACTTTGTGGCTTAGAATACTTCTCTGGCGGAGGGAACATTCTAGGGTGAGAGATATGCTCATAGCAAGTCAATTTTGTAGACCGGTTTTGCTTGTAAGTTGAAGCGGACATCTTCCATTCTCTGTATTATTGTGTCTTTTAGGAAACGTATCAACTCTTATAGATGAAACGGAAGTATAGCAGTTATGCAGTAGGAATCGTTCGCGACTGAAGAAAATGCCGCATGTAATCGGGGTCTATTAGTAATGAATTTAAAACAGAATGCACCGCAGCTATTACAAACACTTTGTAATCAGAAACAGAGATCACTTACAATGTCAAAATGAGACAAGACGACCAGAAGACTATATTGAAAGCGAGTACGAGAATAGTTTACATACACACACTGAAGTATTTTAACTCAACACTGGAAGCTGTCAATTTTATGCTGTTCTTACTTGCAACAGCAAATTGACTCAACACTGACGCGTTCCGACTAGGCGGTCTGTGTAATTTGAGAGTTCGAATACAATGCAATGCCAGTAATAAGCAGTGGATCAATTATCTCCCGCTGGTTGTTTGTCCTTCTAATGACTGTCACCCAGAATAGCTTAATAATTTTGCTAGAGTAAGACATCAGTCATAAGTTATAAAAATGCTTTTGTTTGCCTGTTTATTTTTAGATAGATTTTGCGTTAAAAAATCTTTCCCAAAGAACATGGGCATCTCATTTACTCTGTACTGTGATGCTTTAAGCATACATTAAATAAATTTTTACTGCAGATATGTCATAGCAGTATTGTAAGCATCGTTTTTGAAATAATTTAGAAAGAAGACAGAGTCAATGTTTAATATAGATATTATTGTAAATCATTCATTTAGTTTGTGTCAACACAGGAAAGAAGTATAACAGGTTAAGGCTGTTGAAAGGTAATTTCACCAAAGTTATTTTAAATTTTATTTATCAGCATCAATATTGGCTTTTCCTATTTCGAATATTTACATATTCACATAACACAAACTTGCTTACGGTTGTTTATGGAGTCTGATGTTAGGCGTTTTCTCCTTCAGTTTTTGGCCAATGAAAACCGTACGTCACAATCCTCGAGATATAGTATCGATCGCAGAGAGGATATGTGAGTGTTTGATTAGAGATATTAGGTATAAATCTGAATGTATACATGTCTTTTTCTTGCTTTTGTTTGTGATGAGTGAATTTCTCCTCCATAGCTTCAATCACTCTCTAATAAATAGTAAGACCACCAGAGTGAATGGCAGTAGGCTATTTTCACATTGGAGAGTTGCCTCTCTTCAAAGTGGTCTTCTTTGAATCACAGAATACCAATAAGACAAAGCATTTGGTATGGATGATTGCATGATTATTTCCAAAGACTTCTAAAACCTGAGGTTTCTAAAAAATGCAGAAGCCTGTCTGAAGCGGTTTAGAATTTCCTCACCCTGTGTACATTCACTGGAAATGATACTGGTATCTGAATTTGGAATGAATGGTTAGTTATTAAAGTTGTACTGACAAAACAGACGAACAGAGGGTGGTGCAGTGTGTCATCAACAGATGACTTCAGGTTTTTTTTTTTTTTTAATGTTAACTATCAGGCCCGTAGAACCGGAGCTGTGACCTTTTAAAGTGGGGTATTAGCTCGACCTGGAACGATTACCTGATCTCTGATCTGAGGTGCGTACCATATCAAGTGAGGTTACTCATGTGAAAATTCGGAGGAACCTCGTTTTGGTATATTTATTTGTTTAAAAATGAAAATGCGAAAGGATTGAAATCTTCAAAATAGCGAGTGCCATTTCTTTGCGGAGCAAACATGAACGGACAAAAATAGAAGTTTCTCGTGATTGTAGAAAGTAAAAACTTTTTGGTGTTTTAAAGGTATCAAAAGCTTACTTGAACAATACTGTTCTAATGTAAATGCATAGATGGCTACAGTTATTTTTAGTTGTTGAATAAAAACGAAAAATTGCTTTCTGAGTTGACAATTTATACGGTACACAGAAAGGATTTTTCTTGATGGAACGACAAAGGAAATTTCTTGCCTTAAAACACTCAGTCGTTAATTCAACCGAGTGACCAAAGTATCATATGAGCATTAAAAGGTTATCATCGAAGAGAAAAATCTACAAGAAATTTATCCAATTTCGATGTTATTCGAAACTAGTTGAATATAAATTTTATTGCAAAACTGATTTCTTCTCTTCTCTTGGTGATACTACGATTTCCCCTCACAGCTGCATGCACATCTGCAATGTTTTTCTCAGTTCTGCTGGTTGCGGGTCTCCCAGAACGTTCATCAATATCGACATTTTTTCGGCCATCTTGGAAACGTCTGACCTACTCATACACTTGCGTATGGCTCATACACTTTCTGCAACTTTAAGTAGTCCTTTGAGCAGGTATCGCCATGACAACTATCTCTGCCATGGTCAATGCGACGATCATACGCTACACACGTTCCTTCCAAGCACTACCGTAAAAAGCAGAAGTGAACTAGAACGTTAAAACTTAGTGCGCATGCACAGCAGAGTTCAAGTGGTTTTACTGTGCGTGCTTTAGCTTCGTTTCTATGGCAACAGTCCGGATACTTATTGATCAGATCTCGTGTATATAGACAGACAGAAAGACAGATAGATAAATAGGTAGGTAGGTAGGTAGATAGATAGATAGGATCTTTTTTAAAACGGGGGCCACATTTTTCATTAACGAAACACTTTGAAACTTGGAACACTGGTAGAATGTGTCATATAAAACATCTTTTTCTCTTAGTCTTCTTTAAAAAAAAAGAAATCCATAAGTTATTCCATGCTAAAGTTGTCGTATTTCTGTAATTTCAACCAATCACTGACGTCCATTCAGCCGATATACATTAAGTGCCGACTACATAAACAAACGATTCTGAAACAATTAACCCTAACCCTAACCCTAGGGTTAGGGTTAGGGTTAAAGCAAATTTAAAATGAAAAAAGCAAATAAAACGAAGGTATGGAGATTAAATACGCTTTACATCGCTTAATCAGCCAAAGGAGTAAATATAAACAACTGAATACTTGTCAGTGATTGGTTGAAATTATCGAAATAAGACAATTTTTTACATGAAATAAATTCGAATACAAAAATATTTTTCTGTTCTATAACACAAAATAGATAAGTATACGAAGTTTGAAAGTCTTTCGGTACCAAAAACACTACGTAAAACATTAATGAAAAATGTGGCCCTCGTTTTAAAATAGATCCGATAGATAGATAGATAGATGAGAGTCATATATTCTCTTTAAAGAATTCACTTCGTAGTGTTCAAGAGATTTAAACTTGAGCAGGTAGAGGAGTAAATGTAAGTTAGGCAATGTATTTAATAGTTTTTGTATATCGACTTGCCTAACTTGCTTATCCTTACACACACACACACACACACACACACACACGCACATACATACATATGTGTGCGCGCGCGCGTGCAGCGAAATCGTATGTGGTTCTACGTCGGAGTTACCAATTGTAGCGTACAGATGAGAAGTTACTTGATGTGGATTCTTGTTTCGCGTTGGGGTCGCTATATGTAGATGGTCAAAGTAGGATAAAACAGCGAAAAAGCAACATCGAAGAGAAAAGAATAATATTTACAGATTTTATTTGCCGGCAGTGGTCAGTAACACAAACTTAGTAGTAATCGTAGTAAGTGACAATGGCAACAATGTGAGTTGGTCGCGAGCTCTAAGTGTATGTTGGAAGCTGTGTGTGAAAACCAAGTTAACGGTCTACTGTCAGAGAGGAAGAAAGAGTAAGAATCGCATTGTCCCTTTCCATTCGGCCAGCAGATGTGTAAACGACCGTACGAAGGAGAGGTGACGAGAATGGCTCCTTTAGTACAGCGCATGGTCGATACAAATAAAATATGAAAAAGGATAAATGAGTATAAGTGCCAGAAGGGAAAGAGAGACACAACCGGGGTAGAACGTTTAAGAGAAGATTTTATTGATAGGTTAACATGTATGTCTGTGTGTGCGTCATATAGCAGGTTGAAAACCGAAAAGAGAAAAGCAAACTTTTCATTCGATTATACAAGGTTTAGCCAGGAAGTTGGTCAAACCTAAAACAAAGGATTGACCTTTCTACGACTACGGTTACTGAGGACAGATTATTTTCATTAATCCTCTGGCATAGAGTTCAGACACAAAGGATCAGACATTCGTCTCGCAAGCAACAAGTGTATGGATTCGGTTTCGAATTTCAGCTAAACAGAGGAAAACGATCTCCTACACACACACACGCACAGATACACACACACACACACACACACACA
>NC_068981.1:79539565-79548192 GCF_001194135.2 Octopus bimaculoides | reverse complement strand
TACACATACAGTTCAGGCAGATGTTAACGAAATTATAAATGGAGATTAAATACGCTTTACACCGCTTAAACTGCTAAAGGAGTAAGTATAAACAGCTGAATACTTGTCAGTGATTGGTTGAAATTATCGAAATAAGACAATTTTTTACATGAAATAAATTCGAATACAAAAATTTTTTTTTGTTCTATAACACAAAATAGATAAGTATACGAAGTTTGAAAGTCTTTCGATACCAAAAACACTACATAAAACATTAATGAAAACCGGTGCCCCCGTTTTGAACAAGATCCCTTCGGGATATGATTTGATTAGATTCGATGGCCTCTTTACAATCAATCGCTCCATGTATAAACACTATTCCTGGTGAAGGAATTCATATATGTTATTCACTTTTTGATACACTATTTGGCATTTTGACTGGGTTGAAAGCAACCTATCAACAACAGCAAGAACCGTTCGGTCTTTAACCTTCAAATAATCCAGTAAATAGATTATCATTACTATTTCCAAACTCATCATTGTTGAAAGTAATACTTGAACCTGACCTCGACACATTTTCGTCAGAAAATTATTTGAAATGTTATGCAAGAATTATTTTATTGCAGAAAAAGCATCTATGTAGAAATTTTTATGTTTGAATCTTTACGAGTTGGCATTCTTTCTAGAATAGGTAAATAAGTATCACTATCAGATATTGCAACAGAAAATAGATCACACTGATGGGGAAATGCATAAAAATAAACAGGAAAATGTGTACAAACCTTCTAAAAAAAATAATATAATAATGATTTAAGATTTTGGTACAAGGCCAACAATTTGGTGGGAGGAGATAAGTCGATTACATCGACCTCAGTGCTCAACTGGTACCTATTTTATCGACCTCGAAAGGATGAAAAGCAAAGTCGACCTCGGTGAAATTTCAACTCAGAACGTAAAGACGGACGAAATGCTGCTAAGCATTCAGCCCAGCGTGCTAACGATTCTACCAGCTCACCGCCTTAATAATCCTTTCTACTATAGGCACAAGGCCTGAAATTTGGTGGAACGGGACTAGTCGATTACATCGACCCAAATGTTTCACAGGAACTTAATTTATCGACCTTGAAAGGGTGAAAGCAAGGTCGACCACAGCGGAATTTGAACTCAGAACGTAGAGACGGGCAAAATACCGCAAAACAATTCGTCCAACGTGCAAACGATTCTGCCAGCTCATCGCCTTAATAATATTAATTTTGGCACGAGGCCAGTAATTTCGGGGAAGGAGGTAAGTCAATTACATTGACTGCAGTACTCAACTGGAACTTATTTTATCGACCTCGAATGGATGAAAGGCAAAGTCAACCTCGGCGGAATTTCAACTCAGAACGTAAGGACAGACGAGAATAATAATATTATTATTAATAATAATAATGCTCTGTGACTATATTTAGCAGTACATTTTCCAACTAAATTTAGAGAATTTGGAAAAACACAGAATGTTACAGCAAACTCTTTCTGTTGTTCTTATCCAGTAGATCAAAAGTAGAGAACGCTAACGATGCATCTAAAAATACACATGAAAAAAAAACAAGAAAAAAAAAACCCAGTAATTTAGTATGAATGATATTTTTATGCATCCATTCTTCTTCTTCGCCCAACATTTCTGAGAGAATTGTTGGGGTAGAGTCTTCAGGTTTCAGGCACCTGCTCCATAAGCTCCTATCAGAAGCAGCCGTCATTACACTTTCCGGGCTAGATTCCTAAGCTTGACCAACAAAGACTGTGAATATTATCCAACCTTCTCATTCTTGGTCAACTCTTTTGTCTCCTACCAGTTGACTCGGCTTAAAGAATCCGTCTTGCGATTCTTTCCTGCAACATTCTAATCACATGTCCGTAGTACTGGAACTGAGACCTCTCAATGTGGAGAACTAACGACTCGACCTGGAGAGACTCGCTGATCTCCGAGCTATGCACTTAGTTGAGTAACATGTCCGGTGCGTTCACTGTCATCAATTCACCGCAAGGAAAGTACACCGTCATCAATTCACCGTTTTTCTTCTTTCAATAAAATAGTTTTTAACTATTAATGGTGAGATAATTTGGATATATTTTCTCGGTAAACTTTTCTCACGGTGAACTTTCCTCATGATAAACTTTCGTCTGTCTTTACGTTCTGAGTTCAAATTCCGCCGAAGTCGACTTTGCCTTTCATCCTTTCAGGGTTGATAAATTAAGTGCCAGTTGCATATTGGGGTCGATCTAATTGACTGGGCCCCCTCCCCCAAAATTGCGGGCCTTGTGCCTAGAGTAGAAAAGAATATTATTTTTTTCCTCTCTAAGGCGACGTGCTGGCAGAATCGTTAGCACGCCAGGCAAATTGCTCAGCGAGTTCAAATTCCACCGAGGTCGACTTTGCCTTTCATCCTTTCGGAGTCGATAAATTAAATACCAACTGAATATTGAGGCCGATGTAATCGACTATCTCCCCCTCCCCCCATTTTTCAGGCCTCAAAAATGTTGACTTTGCATTTCATCCTTTCGGTGTCGATGAAATAAATACCGGTTGGTCACTGGAGTTGACTTACCTCCTCTCCTGAAATTGCTGGCCTTGTGTCAAAATTTGAAATTAATATTACTTTCACCAAACTTCTGGTTTGGCGATATCATATAACGAATGTCTTATTTGAAATCTAGTTTATTGTTGAATTATTCATACAATGCATAGCGATTGCTCCTTTTTGTAGATATTTACATGTAAATTAGTAAATTATCCACTTTAATCATTAGAAATGTATTTAATAGTTTGCAAATTTGCCTTTGCAGTTGAAAGGATTTTAAAATCTAATGTGTCTGTAATTTACTATTGTGTATTTTATGTTGTTTGGTAACGTTTTACAAACAATGCTCAAAGTAACAAACTCAAAGACAACCCAAGTGATATCCAGAGTATGATTATTTCAGCCGTTTTATCACTCCTGATTCATTTATTGACTTTCGATGCTTTCTCAAACGTTTGAAAGTTGAACATTTACCATTATTGATAGCGTGTTTTTTTTTTTTTTGCCAAGAGGTTTTTCTGGATTCCTTCATCAGTTACTGGCATTTACACCTGAAGAGACCGTCAAATCTTATCACATCAAATCTAAACGGTATGGATGGGAATCTTGGTGAAAAATATGTGTAAGTCTACTGAACTGTTTAAAACAGGTTTTGCTCCTTATATTTGGCACCAAACGGGATCTTTTAGAACTTTACAGTTTGCTAACAATTGTACGGAATTTTGTTTTCCAAATGTATGAGATATCTTGGGCATCTCCATGTCATTCATGATTACCAACTACAGTAGGAAAAGCTAATTTACAAAACAGTAAATGATTTAAAATGAATAAAGGAGCACACCATAGGTTAACACAGATTGAACCATTTTACTGTAATGAGCATTGAACATAAACTTCTGTGTAAATCATCGAAAGATTTTCTTTTGTTCAATGTGAAAAATATAACTTTTACTGAGTTGATTACCACGTAAGTAAAGAATTTATGCTTTAATATTTGTATGTATTTTAAGGTGGCGACCTGGTACAATCGCTAATGCTGGGCAAAATGCTTAACGGCTAATTCTTATGTTCAAATTCCGCCGAGGTCTACTTTGTCTTTCAACCTTTTGGGGTCGATAAATTAAGTACCATTTGAGTAGTGGTGTCAATGTAATCGACTTAACCTTTCCCCGAAATTACTGGCCTTATGCCAAAATTTGAAACCGATATCTATATGTATTTTTGTTTTAATTTATGATCCCTTTATAACATATGCCACAAATCCGCTCTAACTTAATCCGGCTCTGCTTCTCCGCGAACAGTAATTACATTTTATCATTGCTTCTGCATTTGTTTAAATAGCTGCTAGAAATCGAGAAAAAGTCCCTTCATTGTATGTGTAACGGGCACAAATTTTATTCTTTATTTGTTTTCTCAAGCCTACAGGCCCATTGAGACTGAACTTATTCAAGTTTCTGAGGAGTTTAAACTAATGAGAATAGTAGAGTCACTCCTGAACGAGACACTAATTTCCCGCACAATTAATACCCCTCCCCAGTCTGCTGTCGCTGGATCTCATTGTCAGATGAGGGTACCGAAACAATGTGAAATGAAGTGCCTTGCTCAAGGATGCAGTGTGCAACCCGATCCGAGAATCGAACCCAGATCTAATGATTGTGAGCTCAACACCCCATCCACTATACCACACGCCTTCACAATGGACGCCACCAGAGAGTTGTAATTTGATTTAATAGACAGATACATCCTGTTTCATTGGCAATCACTGACAAAGAAAAAAAAATGACTTCCTCCGTGTCAGCTAGAGTTGTTGACTTAGTTTCTACTGTACAACGATTGATAAATTTATTTTACATCTGTGGTGGTGACAGATATATGGCATTTTGCTTTATTTTGTTTTTGGACTTCTTAAAATGCTTTTTTTAATAATAGTGCCAAGCATAGCTTTATACTCAAATGAAATGCAGAAAGTTACCTTAATCTACATTATATGATTCACTCTAAGGTTATATTGATTTCGTTTCTTTTTGAACAACCGAATAATTACGTCAAGTATCGAGGGAATTATTAGTTGATAGTATGACGTAAACAATTTCCGTCAACAAACAGTGTTTTTCAATCAGCTTAACGAAGAATTTGCATACTGTGCATTGCGTTGATTTTTGTGCTTGATGAATTTTTCATGACCATTAACCATGTTTATCACCTTCGGCTGAGTTTCTCAAATTGGATTATACAGAACATTACGGTTCCGTAAAAAAAATTTTTTCCGGGGTTCTGTGACTTGACGTGCCTTGTAGTAAATATTTATTTTATAAAATATTGATATTCAACATTTTTTTCCAACTACTAAATTATTATATAATTTTATATGGATAAATTCTCTCTATAAGAATTTTTGTTTCGTTTAATATCAAATTAAATTTAAAGCAGAGGTAAATCGTCCGTAAAATGTAGACATGGATTCCACAGTTTTTTGAAAATCGTATAAGGGTTCCACAGTAGAGGCGCAATGACCCAGTGGTTAGGGCAGCGGACTCGCGGTTATAGGATCGCGGTTATAGGATCGCGGTTTCGATTCCCAGACCGGGCGTTGTGAGTGTTTATTGAGCGAAAACACCTAAAGCTCCACGAGGCTCCGGCAGGGGGGGGGGCGAACCCTGCTGTATTCTTTTACCACAACTTTCTTTCACTCTTTCTTCCTGTTTCTGTTGTACCTGTAATTCAAAGGGCCAGCCTTGTCACGCTGAATATACCCGAGAACTACGTTAAGGGTACACGTGTCTGTGGAGTGCTGAGCAACTTGCACGTTGATTTCACGAGCAGGCTGTTCCGTTGATCGGATTAACTGGAACCCTCGACGTCGTAAGCGACGGAGTGCCAACAACAACAAGGGTTCCACGACAAAATAAGTTGAGGAAACGCTGACCTAAAGCATTTTTCAAATCACAGCGTGGAACATTTACAAACTCCATAGATACAGCAACCAATGATTGATGACAGAATGTAATGCAATATACATAATACCCTGCTTAGCCACTGGAGCTCAGTTTCCCATGCTTGAAATATCTACGTTTACTTCTTTTCATTGGAAACAGAGAACTGTTTGGGAGACAATATGAGTTTGGTAGATGTGAGATTATGTTATCTTTACAGATGACGTTTATTTTAGCTTAGCGAATTAAGAAAACAGAACCAGTATATCTGTTGGAGTATTGTTAGAGTTTAGATTTACAAATGGAATCTGCTCTGTCCTCACCCGAATTATGAACAGGAGTTACAGAAGAAAATACACTGCTGTCAAGCAAAGATACATCGTCAGCAAGGTTTATAAAATCGTCAGTGACAGATTTCGATATCAAGTGTATTCATAAGTAGAAACATTGTCAAAGAGATCAATAGGTTTAGACAGGGGCGGGTGGGGGTCTTTGGCAGAGAGACTGGAATATTTAGACAGTTTTCAGCAGAGGCTCCCAAGTAGTCAGGAAGACTACTGGAATCAAACAGAGGGTTTCTATCAGTAAAGACCAAGACAGAGAGACTGGAATATTTAAATAAAGGGTTTTCGCCAATACAAACACTGTCAGGGAAACCACTGGAATTAGAGACAAAGAAATAAAAGAGTGGGAATGCCGTCAGTAGAGAATTCGAGAATATGTCATCATCATTACAATCATTACCACTAATACTTGCAGAGAAAATAGCAAAACCGCTTTTAATACTACAGCATATTGTTGTTTCTTGATTCAGCAAGTATCTAGACATCGTATTCCAATGTTTTTATTGAAAATATAACATAAAACCTAGCATTCGTGGATTTAGAAGTGAACTTCTTCCCTCTTTCCTCAACACTAGATAAGTCATCTATAATATTTTTTTATTTTGGTATCTTAAAAAATTTAGCAGAGTTGGTGACTTGTTTCAATCATCTATATGGAACCCAATATTTTGGTATTATGACTTTTAGCTGACGTTTATTCATTCTATGGTTTAGATATTATATCTATATTGTCTTTATAAATGTTTTAAATCAATTATCGTCTGCTCAAACCAATTCACAAATAAAAACTAAATAAGTCATATAAGCATTGTGAAAGTTTTTCGTTTTGAAATATTCTCTATGCTTGCCAAGTAGAGTCTACGACAGCTAAAATCTAGAGATTTGTTGCATTGGAAAATAAGTCACAAGTGTTGATTAATATTCATAAAAAAAAATAAAACAACTTAAGAAAAATTTCATCCTTAACACCCTTAAGAAGGTTCGTACTAATATCCATTTCAGTGTTAAATCTGTTAGCTTTATTTATGGCATGAGACTGCTGAAAAAATTATTTTTATTTTATGGAACGAAATGAGTTTGATGAAATACGAACATGAACATATTCAGGATAACAAGTGTATTTAATCTCAAAGTATTTAAAATAAAAATTTTAAAAACTGTATAATGCAGACATACATGAATTCCAGTATCGTGTTACCTTATGACAAACAAATTCTTCAAATGTATTCTTTGCAACGTTTGTGTCAGCATAATTTTTTAGAATAGTAGACAATTTTTGTATCAGCATATTTTTGGAATAGTATTGTTAAGGGCACAACGTTTGTGTCGAAATTAAAAAAAGCACATCATCAAAATCTCAAAGCAAAAAGATAACAAATGAGTAATTCAAAACAATGTGAACAAATAAACATAAGAGTCAACAGAATAATCTGAATGCTAAAGGAGTTTCAAATTTAGGACAACACTTTTCCATCGAAGTGGTTCCCTTGACTGCTTCATGCAGACTATGGACCACATGGGAAGAATCTGAAGAGATTCGAAACGACAGTAATTCATTTCCCGATCGCGAGCTCACATTAACTTGAACTTTAACAGAAAACAATCTTCAAAATAAGACTCAATTTCTTCATACATACGTGATGTATTATACATTACAAATGTATCAGTTCAGTCACTTTCAGAAAAACTTATTTCAACAAATTCTGCAGCTACTGCTACTGCTGCCGCTACTGCTGCCGCTACTGCTGCTGCTGTTGTTATTGTTGTTTAGCTCAAGGTCAACTATGATTGAGTAAATTGATAATCCAAGGTGTTTCAGCACTGATCATTCTGTCTTATTTTATGACGTACATAAGTGGACATTACCAAATGGATCCTTTCTTTTTAAAAGATAGTAGGGTGTGATTTGTTTTGTAAAGGTGTGTGGCTACGTGGACACATCTTAAGGCTGTGAGTTCGATTCCCAAATCAGACTGCACGCTGTGTCCTTGAGCAAGGCATTTCATTTCATGTTATTCTTCTCCCTTCATCTGAAAATGGGTTACGCCTGCTGTAGAATGGCGGACTAGGTATCCCAAATCTCGCACGTATAAGGTATTGATGGTTCTCGATAGCTGCGGCTGTATGATGACGATGATGTGATTTAAGAAAGATTTAGTCGTTATTTCTAGTAGGTTGTTCAACCGTTTAGAGCAGGAGCTATCAAAATTTTTCCCAGCGTACCCGCTTCGTAATGTACGACAGTGTTAGCATAGCCCATGTGAAGAATATAGTGCAGAATAGTGTGAAACCGTAGAACACAAAAGACATGTATTCTTTGTTACTAGTTTAATTTTACGCCGTATGTAAACAAACAACTTTGTTTTTCGAAGCGCTGAAATGTATGGTAGAACGAGTAGAAAGGTAAATTTTATTCAACGCATAGATACTGAACACTATAGGGATATTTTTTAAAACGGGGGCCACATTTTTCATTAACGAAACACTTTGAAACTTGGAACACTGGTAGAATGTGTCATATAAAACATATTTTTCTCTTCGTCTTCTTAAAAAAAAAAAGAAATCCATAAGTTATTCCATGTTAAAGTTGTCGTATTTCTGTAATTTCAACCAATCACTGACGTCCATTCAGCCGACATACATTAAGTGCCGACTACATAAACAAACGATTCTGAAACAATTAACCCTAACCCTAACCTTAACCCTAGGGTTAGGGTTAGGGTTAGGGTTAAAGCAAATTTAAAATGAAAAAAGCAAATAAAACGAAGGTATGGAGATTAAATACGCTTTACATCGCTTAATCAGCCAAA
>NC_068981.1:79524977-79539555 GCF_001194135.2 Octopus bimaculoides | reverse complement strand
ATGAAATAAATTCGAATACAAAAATATTTTTCTGTTCTATAACACAAAATAGATAAGTATACGAAGTTTGAAAGTCTTTCCGTACCAAAAACACTACGTAAAACATTAATGAAAAATGTGGCCCCCGTTTTAAAATAGATCCCAGTATAGATATAAAGGATAAAATCCTTTTTTCTTGGCTGGCTGCCGACAAATTTTTCTGCTTTTAAAAAGAAAAATGGATTTTATCCTTTATATCTATACTGTTCAGTATCTATGCGTTGAATAAAATTTAATTTTATTTAGCAAATTTGCCTTTCGTCCTTCAAGAATCGATAAAATAAAGTACCAGTCAAGTACTAGGATCAATAAAATCGATTGCTTCTTCATACAGATTTATAATTTTGTGCCTAACTGTGTAAGAAACCGTCTTTAATTTAATGCTATGTTTTTTAACGAAGCGCATTTTCTTGGCTTTCCCTGTCAAGTAACTCAATCCTAGGCAGTTTCAGAGAAGCACAAGTAAAAGATAAAAGGTAAAAAAAATAGACAATAAATGAAATGCAATTGAGAAGTTTCAATAGTCTAGTCGTTGAAATGTTTGCAGCTCTGTTGTTTTTCTCTCCATAACACTAACTATTTTCCGTTCTGTTATTATGACAACTAAGAAAACTAATATATACAACTACAAGGTTGAAGTGCCTATTAACTGCAAATAAACGTTTAATTTCACAGTTTACTGTGCCGAGATACAATTCTCAAACACCTGTCACACACAGCTGTTATCCCAATTACAAGAGTGTCACACAAGTCAGTTATAATAACTCCAAATTCTTAGCATTGCAAGGAAAGTTTTCGTTTAAATCAAAATGCCTCAAGCTAGTTGCTTTACTAACATGCACAATATAAGCTAGTTTTGTTTCCTTTATGGACAACTATGAAATTTATTACTTTTAAGAAATTTTATCCTGCTTGATTTTATTAAGCAGATTGCTAAGATTAATTATCATCTGAGAAAAAAAAAGGTCATTGATGATGATGATGATGATGATGATGATGATGATGGTGATGGTGATGGTGGTGGTGGTGGTGGTGGTGATGGTGATGATGATGATGATGATGATGATGATGACGACGATGACGATGACGATGACGACGACGACGACGACGACGACGACGATGTATTCCATCAAGAAGCAAGCATTCAAGAAAGAGTTATCACAGAAAACTGGCGGGCAGCCATTTATGTTAAACGAGTGAATCAGAATGCAAAACGCGATGGCCAGCTTCAACAGCACGTGGGAGTTGGAGTCAGTGAAAAAAAAGAAAAAACCCATAAAATCACGGCTGCCTTAACTTCTGAGGCGTATCTCAGGGCAGGTCCGTTCACTCGCACCATGCTCGCCACTCTCATCCACCTTTCAACAAAATGGCTTGACGGCGGCATTTTTCTCTCCACCTTTATTTTCCTTTTCAAGTGAAACTCGAAGTAATTGTTGAGGGATTGGCCAAAGACGAAAGTGTTTGTCTTTAGCCCTTTCAATCTCGTCCACCATACAACTTCTTCGCCATGGTCACCAGACATATAAAACCTGCTTGCCCTTTATACACGGGTATAAGGAAAAGTCTGTCTAAAACCCGAACATTATTTCATGCAATTATCCAAGATTCACGTGGTACTAGCTCCCCTTACAGCCAAAACTACTTAAAAAACTGTTTAAATATTCTCATTGCAGTGTCATCGTCCATTTTGCCCGCCATACGCTTTTATAACATTACGCATTTCAAGCCAACGTGCGCTGGTGTCGTCTCAATCGCAACCTCCGCTTCGATGGTACTGCAGCCCTGTAGTAGAGGGACGTATGCCGGTAGGAAAGTAGCAAGAATTTCTGTAAAGACTTACCTTTTGCTAAAATAATACCCTAAGTGGTTTATTATAATCGGAAATATAATTTCCAATTCTCCATGGTGTCATAGAGAGGATCTGATCAAACTCTTTACAATTAAAAAAAAATCAGGAGAAAACTTTTCAAACATAAATAAAGTGGAAGTATACAAAAATAAACATTATTCTCCGTCTTACTGTTGGTTCTGTTTCATTTTGAAAATAAAGATTTATTTTATGGTTTATTGTTGTTTATATTTTGAATTACATATATATGGAGCCATCAAAATCTTTTAAGTGCTTAGGGCTTCTATAGGTCTTAACCCAGCTTTGTTTGTTTTAATTATTGTGTATTTTATTACACTTTTTCACTCTCCCCTTGTCCTTCTATCGCCTACCCACCGTGCACTTATTTGTAAACCTGTTCGTTGTTTGTTGTAACTCAGAGAAAAACTTTCGTGCCATCAAAACTGCCTCAAGCTGCTTGCTCTATTAACATGCGATATAAATTACTTTAGTTTTCTTTATGAACCTATGTGAAATTTATTACTCAAGATGTTTCTTGATTTTATTAACCCTTGAGATTATTGCTATAACTCTTGTTTCCTGCATCAGTTTTCCTCGTGTTAAATAAAGAAAAAAAATCGCTATCCTCCTCCTCCTCATCATCATCATTATCATCGTCATCGTCATCGTCGTCGTCGTCATCGTCGTCGTCATCATCATCATTGAGTGAGAGAGCAGTACATACCATCAAGTAACACTGGGATGCAAATATACGAAGCCCAATACACTCATCATGGCTATCCGTCTCATAAGGGTACACCAGGAACATGCATCAGAGCCACATATACACGACATGGTGATCTCATATCAAGATAAACAGCGCATGACCTTGCAGGTGGGGACCAGTTAGAATTTTCTTCAGGTCGAGTAGCCCATCCCGCTTAAAAGGTCCCTGAATAAGGGTTGTTTAAGGATGTTGAACGAAACATATGTTTCCAGAGGTGAATTATTCAACCCCTCACCCAAATTCCCCTCAACACATGGCTATGATGCACCCCTACTACTTCTGCTCATGATCAGAGATGTACATATCGTCAGCCACTCAGGGACATGCTCAACTGGTTAAAGTCAAACTACTGACATGCAAATCTTCGGTATTGAGTAGAATATTTGCTGTAGCCCATCTTTTACACAAAGACAAAACATGTACATGATAACACTTCCAATCAGTAAAGATCAGAAGCCATGAGAGCCAGTACCTGGTATTGCATTAGGGCATTTTTTAAATAATAATCCTTTCTACTATAGGCACAGGGCCTGAAATTTTGATTATATCGATCCCAGTGCGCAACTGGTACTTATTTCATCGACCCCGAAAGGATGAAATAAGTACCAGTTACGCACTGAGATCGATATAATAGACTAGCCCCTCCCCCAAAATTTCAGGCCTTGTTCCTATAGTAGAAAGGATTAATATTATTATTACTGTTGTTGTTGTTGTTTTTTCTCAGAATGTTCGGTCTTGTTTGCTCTGGTAGATTCTGTGAGAGCGGACAGCAGCCTGCTGTCAGAGGTCTCACAGGGTCTCTTTCTGCACATTATAAGCTTTGATACTTGGTTGTTAATTATCGTGAGAGACATTCAACAACCAAGTACCAAACTCAATATCCTAGCTGTCTCCAGTAGAGCAGTTTGTTGAGCTTGCTCTGCTCTCATATCAATTCCGATTGAAAAGCATATTGGAAAGCACAACTGAAGTCTATGAAACTTGATAGCAGACTAAAGGCAGATATTGCTCTCTCACATACTCTCCTGAAAGATGAAGCAATATATTGTAAGAATTGCGTCATCTCAGAAATATTGCATCACCCTATAAACTAGCAGATTGAAGATGATGCAATGCCACACAAATTTACAGGAATATTTTCATAATTTTTCTTATTTTATCTAAAATTTAGCAAATAAATTGAATACAATTTTATCTATTTAATATCTAATAAATACCTGGGAAAATAATATTTGATACTGCTTTTATTCTGTTTAGAATGACAAGAGTATTGTCTGAATTTAATTCGAGGGTCCAATGGACCCATACGGTAATTAATGTATTAAGTGAAAGTTTTTAGCTTTTATAAACATACGGAAAATTTTTCATTTGCCAAATAAAAGAGAGTCAAGATAAAATAAGAGCCACGAGAATCAGCAGAATCAAATAATATAAACAGTAGGAAAAAGCAACTGAAAAAACTGAAATGGACCCACTGGTAGACAGAAGGTTAATGTGTCTTTCTTAAGTATCTTTAATACTAATTCTGATACAAAAAGCAATAGGTGATGGAATCGGTAGAGCATCTCTATTTAATGACACCCGTTTCCTTTATGGTATTCGAAACTTTCATCATCCTGTGGTCTAAGGCACCGAGCTGGCAGAATCGTTACTACGCTGAACAAAAATTGCTTACATTCAGAGTTCAAATGCTGTCTAGGTCGTCTTTGCCTTTTATCCTTTCTGGAGTCAATCAAATAAGTATCAGTTGAGTACTCGGGTCGATGTAATCGACTTACTTCTCTCCTCAAAAACTCTAACCTGTACAAAAAAAAAAAAAAAAAAAAAAGAAAGGAAAGAGGGAAAATTAGAAAGAATTATTTGGGGGTTTATGACAAACGTTCTGAATCTGATAGATTTCGTAGCGCACTGGAGAGCGAAATGAAGTGAAAACTTACTGGCGTACTTCGTATGGGAAATAAACAATTACAGTCCCACCTCGTACGGAAAGTTTAAAAACAAAGCACATTTTAAAATGGAAAGTTTTTGAAAGAAAAAAAATAAAGAAAATTATTGTTTACTCTATTTTATTAATCATTCGTATGTGTAAAGATATGTTATAAATAACACGTTTTTTAAGATGCTCAAGCAATATTATAAATTTTATAAAACCTACAGTTATATTTTTTTTAATCAGTAGCATAGCGCTCGTGAACCATTGGTCAATGCACAAAGTATAATATTAGTGAAATCTGGAGTCCATTTAATTTTAGGTGACTCAAGAAACCGAAGGCGGAACCCTTATGCAGGTAAAGACTCAGGTGAAGCATACAAGCTTAGGGGTGAAACGCTTTTGACTCTGCGATACCTGCTGATGATACAGAAGGATTTTCAATATTGCCATCGATTCAGAAGAATAGTTTGCAATACCTTTGAGTAGCTCCGGCAATTAATACTCGGAGCAAAGCATCTCAAATGTTAAATTTCGCCTATGGGCATACCATCTTCACATATTAGTCGATCATTTTTTCGAAACTATTTATCGACCCGCTAAGTTATAGTTTTAACATTATAACCGGACAAAGTTATATTCTGATAAACACAAGGCAAGACTGGGACACATGTACATGCCTCGTGCACTCATACTAGATCTCTCTGCTGCTTCATCTTCCTCGCATCGGTCAGCTCCCATGTCCTTCCTGGCATTTAATTTTCCTTTCAGTTTCTCTTATTATCGTCTGCCCCACTAACCACTCTCTCTCTCTAAACGTTTCTCATTGTTCGAGCTTGTTTTTCAACGTCAATTAAAATTGGCCTTTGATATTTGATTTTTGACCTCATATGATTTGATCGGTTTCATCTTCTGGATTTTCTTCAGAAGTAGTTTTACAACTAACATTTTGATTAATGTACGATATTAGATATATTAGATAACACTATAAAACCATAGATTATTAAATATGTATTCTACTGGACGGCTTCTTGTCAGTACTGCGATTTATTTTCCCCTCTGCTCATAATCGCATGGTTCAGTTGTTAGGGCGTCGGACTCACAATCATGAGGTAGTGAGTTCGATTCATAGACCGAGCTGTGTGTTGAGTTCTTGAGCAAGACACTTTATTTCAAGTTACTCCAGTTCACTCAGCTGTAGAAATGAGTTGCGACGTCACTGGTAAAAGCTGTATTGGAGTTTGCCTTTCCCTTGGTGTTTGCTTTTCTCTTGGTAGCGTGGAGTGAAGCTGGTCTGTATGGGCGACTGCTGGTCTTCCATAAACAACTTTGTCCGGACTTGTGCCTCGGAGAGTAACTTTCTACGTGCAATCTCATGATCATAGTCCCAAAAATACCGAGTTTATAAAATATGATGCCTTCCACACCAAATGATGTTTATAAAAATGAATACCCAAAATTTAGGAACACTTCTCGTTTTTTTTTTTTTTTGGACGTCCTATAGGTATCAACGGGAAATTATTTTGTAATGAGTTTGTCTTAATTTATTTCTCTCTATCCATAATTGCACAAACACACAAAGCATTAACACGAACTATTTGTCAATGCAGTTTGCTCTAAGTGTCATGAAATAAAAGACACTTCGGCCGTCGCTTCAACTATCTTCACTCTGAAAACGTTGATAAAAATCGTCATGGATTTATAAGAAATACTACTTTGTTTCCATTGCCACTCGTTCAAAGATGTGTATTTATGATGGTAAACCAGGCAAAAGGTGTACCCTGCCAAGAAGTTTACTGAAGAGGACAATATTGTCGTGACAGCTAAATGGCTCTTAGTAAGAGAGGTGTCAATTTTACATCCAGCGTGAAACATAAATATTTATTAGCTAATGCAAATGTTAATTTCTGCAGTCGAAACGACTAAAATGCATTTGTCACTCTGACCTTCTACTGTCACAGTTATGTCATAACTGTCAGTTGATATAGAGAAAATAAAAAAGTGAGAACATACTGCACTTAATTTTTTCTTTTACATCCTTTGCAGAATAATGCATTTTCCCATCAAGTTCAATTGCATTTGTCGTCTTGGCTTCTGTGGGGTTTTTTTTCCACATCTATCTTACCTCACTTTTCTTCTTAGTTTCATTGCTTACTACCTCTCCCCCCCCCCCGCTTTTTTTTTATTCTCCATACTTTTACTCACTAATGTTTCTTTTCGTCATCTGTTTTCTTAAGATACTTTCGTTCTTTCTTTTCACACCTCTTTCTCCCGCTTTCTTCCACCCGTTCTTTTATTTCTATTTCTATTGTTTAATGCAAGCCCTCCGTCGTCCAATGTTTATCACACATCTGCACATGTATGTCTAGGCCAAGGCAAGATTTTTTGTAGAAGACTAGCAATTATCCATGCATGCGAGTATCTCTTTTCTACACCTCCGATGTTTATCCAGAAGAAAAGCCGCCGGCTTGATCCCATGTAGTCTTAACATTAATGTTGTCGCAGGCGTTGCTATCAGAGCCGAAGTGGATATCGTATAACATCTCACCCGATCCTCTAACAGTTCCGGCAATCCACCGCCCTGGGTTTGTATTTTTATCGACTCCGAAAGGGTGAAAAGCAAAGTTGACCTCCACGAGATTTAAAATGACAGCGTAGAGACTGGGAGCAAAATCTCTAGCGACTCTGCCACCTTATTTTATGTAATATGTCTTTATTTGTCACATTTTCCTCCAACGTCCTGCCTGTTTTGTCAATTTCCATCACTTACCGACGGTGAATTAAATGGTGTTAATAACATTCGGTGAAGTTTTGTTGCATGAAAAAATATGTGCAAATGGTAAGTTACATCTGATCTAGTCGATTACATGTTGTACAGAAGTTATACTTCATATGTTTTGCATCGGTGAGGCGTTGTGTCTATGACTAAGACACTTGGATCTTTTTAATTTAGCGTATAAATGCAGGCATGTCGAAAATGGCCGCATATTATTGGTTGATGGGCTGAAATTCCCCCCAAATTTCAGTCATTAAGGGCTAATAACTTCTTTATTTTTTTATGTTTCATTCCACACACACAAAAAAAATTAGTTATAATAGTTGTAATTAGCATGAAAAATTACAACTACATAATTTTTTTAAAAATTAGATTTGGAATGTCAAATCAAAAACATCCTCTAAACTCATACCAGCAAAGTTTAATTTAGTAACATATAACATCAGTTATACAGTACTTGTATAGGAAAAATTGATCATATGATGAGCCGAAACAAAATATGGTTATGTTAGATGTCGCAGTTTCATTAATACATCTGGTTAGTTTGTCTAAAATATTAGACAATACTTGTTAAAGTGTTGGACTGCCTGCCGGATTCAGCCAGATTATCGTTCTGGTGCCCGAAAGCCAAGGAGGTGCCTGTGCTCGTATCTAATGAAGCGCTCCTTGGCGCAAAAACGAGACCCCGCCATACTCACACGCACAAAACCTCACTGTTCCCTTAGATTTTGAGAGGAGGTTGTCCCGGGGCTCGAAAGCAGTCTTATTCCACCTTACAAAATTCCTGACGGAATCCATTGGTATTTATTTAATGTCATATTGTAATATTAAGTTTCAGTTGATATTATACTGTCTGAAGTAACCTAGATAAGAGGAGTAGTTGCTATAGGAAAAGTTATTTGCGATAGACAAGCTTCCTGTTGAAGAATGAGAGATATATCTTTCATCTGCTTAACGCTGCAGGAATTTGAACTAAGTATGAATACTTGAAATCAGTGAAAGGGCTGAGCTGTAAACTGTTTATTGAAGGCACATGCAGTTTAGCTTCAGGCCAGGCGTATAATCGAAAACATTTACGCAGGACAACAGTATTCTGGATACATATGGCTCTTTCCCAAATGTGAGTTAAAGATTTTGGCTACTGCTTTCAGCAAGTTGAGTGATTACGTATAGTTAAGGTATGATTAGGCTCCATAACATTTAGGGCAAATCAATACATTTCTTACCATAAAACCAGCGTACTTTATAATTCTAGTCAATCACTATTATGATATCCAAACTTGTTTCTCAGAATAATCTGACATATACTTTTGAGAAGTTTTATAACAAACGAGGAGCAATTATACATGTGATGCATACCTGTGTGTGTGTGTGTGTGTGTGTGTGTGTGTGTGTGTGCGTGTGTAAAGAAGTTTTATGACATGAAAAACAATTATATATACATGTATAAAACATTAAAAATATACATTAAAACAATTATTAATAGGTTTACGAAGTTTTATAATACAAATTTGTTTAAACATTAACTGAAATGAAATCACTCTAATTATATGGAAGTTTAAAAAACAAAACATATTTGCATCTATTTTTAAATGTTTCCACGAATAATTTTAGGCTTCGCTTCAAAATTGTACATTTCTTATTTTTTCGATCTAAACATGAATATTAATCAAAATGTATGCTTTCAGTTTTCTAATCTTCAATGAAGATTTTTGTTTTAAGCCATTTCTCTTTCTTAGTTCGTTGTAGCTCTCAAATATAAGAATAAACTCAACTAACAGAGGGCAACTCTATGTAATAGTGAGACTTGTATGATTAGCTACTCTTAAATTTGGAAAAAACCCTATTCGTCTCCATATTGAATATGGAAAGTTCATTAGTCTTAGGAATCTGAACGCTTTAGGCGATTGTGCTGACGCATTTAACAATTTTACTATTTTAAAACTACATCGAACTCAGTGTCGCTAGTTCTGTTGGCTGAGAATCATATAAAAATATATTTGTGATTGGAACTTTAGGATATTTTTATTCCTTTATTCCGTTAAAAATAAATAAGGAATGTACTCAATGTAAATCTACATCTGAATTGTTATTATTGCTACGAAGTAAGTGAACAAGAAATAGATTATCTCTCCTCACAATTGAATGCGATTGAAGGAATCCCAGTCGTCCATTCGTCGTGAGTTTGCTAAAGGGTGACGGTGACCACCTCCCATGTTCTCTCATAAAAGCAATGCCATGAACCAAGCGCACGTGTGTGTGTGTGTGTCTTTACAATAAAATCTTTGGCAGGAAAGCCTGAAACATCGGTTTATTACAAACGAAATCCCATAAATTACATTTTGTTCACTATCAATTCACACACTCCTTGTCACTCGCATTCAGAAATGCAGTGAACCACTGACTGGCCTGTTAGGAGCCTGTGTAACCAAAGACACCATTGCTCTGATAAAATAAAAAGCTGCCATGTAAAATTCATGTGAACGGAATGCTTCTAAACCAATATGCACGGTGGTATCACACTGAATTTATTTAATCGGTTGAAACAAGAAGCTAAGAGAACCATTAAAATGGTTGTTGCATTTCGTGGTTGAGTTGAAAAGTTAAATCACTAAATGCTGATGTCCATACTGTAGCTGAATTTCCAGCATAACTGAAGACTATAGAACGAATTAATTAACTAGCAATCTTGTTTTTAATGTAACCGAATGCGAGTCGATTTGGATATACTCTTTTATTCTTTTACTCTTTTACTCGTTTCAGTCATTTGACTACGGCCATGCTGGAGCACCGCCTTTAGTCGAGCAAATCGATCCCAGGAGTTATTCTTTGTAAGCCTAGTACTTATTCTATTGGTCGCTTTTGCCGAACCGCTAAGTTACGGGGACGTAAACACACCAGCATCGGTTGTCAAGCGATGTTAGAGGGGGGATAAACACAGACACACAAACACACACACATATTTACATACATATACATATACACGACGGTCTTCTTTCAGTTTTCGTCTACCAAATCTACTCACAAGGCTTTGGTCGGCCCAAGGCTATAGTAGAAGACACTTGCCCAAGGTGCCACGCAGTGGGACTGAACTCGGGACCATGTGGTTGGTAAGCAAGCTACTTACCACACAGCCACTCCTGCGCCTATATGTTTATCTTCTAAAACTTTTATCTCAAAGGAGTGAGAAAAGACATCAGAGTATAAAGCAGCAAAAGCGGAGACTAAAGTTATTACTTGTTTATTACTCGGATACATTATAGCAATAAAAGACATTTCGCAATCTAGTCTGACTGTTATATGGAAATTTATCCGAAAAGCTCGGGTACAAAGGATTTCTTTACTGAATCGTTCATTGAACATTTCTGCATTGTCGTCAAACGTCATTGTGAGAATGAAAATTTGGAGCCCAAGACACTCTTGCATTTGCACAACGCTCTAGATCATCCTTCGAATCTCGATTCACTCCGACCACACGCATATGCTGAAGTCATTTTCATTCCACCTAACATAAGATCGTCACTACAGCATATGGGATTAGGAAACTATTTCCGTTTTCAAGCTATATTATCATTGATGAACTTGATTAGAGCTACAATGATGAACATCAGTCCGCCAAAGAATTTTGGGAAAATTACATTATGCAAAATGTAAAAAAGTCAAAGACTAAATTGAACACAGATATCTCATTTGAGTTTCGTAAAGACTGTATCCAAATGTAATTAAAGAAGGCTAGAGGATGAAACTGTTCCGGTCAACAATAGCCTTGTGTAAATGGCGCTATTAGTGAGATTTGAAGCAGTTGATGCAAGCGTGCGGTTCAGATTGCGAAGAGACTCCTCCACACTCGTATCTAGTGAGATAACTCACACTGTAGAGCAGTGGTTCGCAACCATTTTCTGCATATGATTTGATTCCTATCTTACCCTACTGAACCTCCATTGCCATTTGATGTATATTTTTAAAATCCCACGGTATTTTTGCAATTAGATATTAGGAATTGTATAAAAAATACACTTTCTGTCAACCAGCTCCACTCACAAGGCTTCTGTCGGCCTAGGACTATAGTAGAAAACATTTAACCAAGATGCCACGCGGTGTAACAGAACCCGCAACAATGTGGTTGGAAAACAAACTTCTTACCATTCAGCCATTCATTTCTGAGATACGTTATCTTAAATGAATCTAAAAATATAAACCATAAAATGGCGCCCTCTCCCAAATGTGGCGGTTACATTACGAGCTACCAGCCCTTCCTTACTTCTGCTGTTGTTTATAAACCCCCGTCCATTCCCTTCATGATCACTTCAATGAGAGCATAGCGTGATGTAAAAGTAGCAACAACTTCTTCTTCTTCTTCTTCTTCTTCTTCTTCTTCTTCTTCTTCTTCTTCTTCTTCTTCTTCTTCTTCTTCTTCTTCTTCTTCTTCATCATGATCCAAGGCCAGTGTTCGTATCATTTTCATACCCTCTTGCAGGATAGTTATGTCACAGATAATTCGCATCAAACGTTGAGTTTAAACTTAAGAAAGACAGAGGCTAGAAACAGCAAACATTTGTAGGAAGAAAGTTTCTAGAAGGGTTAAGTTTTGAGATAGAAGGAAGATATAAAATACTCAGAACGCAGTATAAAAGAAAACGTAATGAATGAATAGAAAGAAGAAGGCCGTTGAAATGTGAAGCAGGTTATTCATTATCTGAAAAATCAGAAGAAAAGAAACCATTGTGGTGGATGAAAAGAGGCCACTATAGTAGCGATAGATAAAGGCCGACAGGAGACAGCATGTATGTGGGCCAGAGACAAGAACATGTCTGTGAGTGATTTCTGTGTGTGTGTGTGTGTGTGTGTGTGTGTGTGTGTGTGTGTGTGTGTGTCTGTGTGTGTCTGTGTATGTGCGTGCGTGGGTTTGCATGCACATGCACATGTGTGTCTATGTCTTTAGGATATAAACATTGCCAAGAAGATCAGAAGCATCGGCGCTTTACGAACGAAGTCCCTTAAAATATTTCTTTAGCATCAAGTCACACACGCTCTTTTGTCACTTTCGCATTCAGGAATGCTGTGAACCACTGAGTGGCTCCTTAGAAACCCTTGTAGCTAGAGATACTATTGTTCACAACTTTTGATGTAATATATTTCTGAAATATGACTATATTTCAGCTTCATTCTCTCTATTTATTACCTCCGTCAAGGAAGGAGGTTATGTTTTCATTGGCGTTGGTTTGTCCGTCTGTCCGTCTGTGTGAAAAATAACTCAAAAAGTTGTGAACGATATTTGATGAAACTTGCAGAAAAAGTTGGTAATGACACAAGGAACGGATGATAGTGATCCGGGAATTTTTATGGATTCTTGAAGGATTTTTCCTTTGTTATATTTACTTTACAATGTTACGTTCTTTGATTATTTCCCTTGAAAACATATTCATCGTTTGCACGTAACCTATGGTGGCGTTGCTGTTTCAAAAGTTTATTTTCGTTTCTCTATTAGTAATTTTACTCGCGTATCTATCTTAAAATGAGCTGCTTGGCGGAGGTCTGCAGAGGATGACATGACAAGCCTTGACTATTGGGATCGACTCAAAAAGCTCAGGCTTTGCTCCTTCCACCGCCGCTGCGAGCTCTATATCAGCTGTATGATATGGAAAATATTCCATCAACATTGCCCATCTTTAAAATTCGTCCGAAGCTTGGCCCCCGTGCCATCCGTCCACTACAGAAATGTTCCTGTCGTATCACAAGACTATGGCAGAACTATTTCACCTCAGTTGGCCCTGTTCTCTTCAACATCGTGCCAGACACACATAAAGGAGGAAAGTGACTTCACGGCATTCAAACGATCCCTAGATGATTACCTACAACAAATACCAGATAAACCACCCACACCCAGATATGTCTCTGAAAACAACAGCCCTCTGCTTGAAAGGGCTGCGATTCCCCAGAGCTGACTGTGAATCTCTTCCAAGTGGTGCTATTAAATTAGACATGGCCTGAGTCAACTTCGGCCGAAACTTATCTAAGTAATCTAATCTATGCTGTAACCTTTTAATCAAAGCATGACAGCGTGGGTAGAGGCTGATATTTTAACATTTCTGATGGTCTTATGTATAAAAAAAAATTATTAAAGATTTATATAGAACTACATTCAGAGTATGTCTATAAACTATTGTCTTTAGTCCTGGTTTCTATCCTCAAACTGTTCCGTTTTGTAGATGCATTTTTTTGTTTTTAATAAAGCACTCTGAAGTTAGAAAAATAAAAAAATCTGCAACAATCTCGGTCCCATGAGTATCGGATAATGGATTTTCAACTGTGTAAAGAAACTGATTGTGGTGATCGTAGTTTTGGCGGTGATTGTGGTGAAAGCAGAGACAGTGTTGATGATGACGATGGTCGAGATAAGTATGGGAGGAGGATAAAATAGTATCGGTGGTTATAATGGTGACAGGAGCGGTGTGATGTGTGATGCTGAGGTGATGGTGGTAATAGTGGTGGCAATAGTAGTGTTAGTTGTGTGATGGTGGTATTGTAGTGGTTATACTGGTTGTGGTGGTGAAAGTGACTGTCAAGGTAATCGCCATGATAATATTGATGGAGGTGTATGTGGTTGAAGTGGAAGCAATGACAATGCTGCTGATGATGGTGGTTGTGGTGGTGAGTGTGATATGGTGGTGGTAGTGGTGGTAGTCGTCGTCGTCGTCGTAGTGCTGCTCCTTCTAGTTTGGCGGAGGTCTGCGCTCTCCGAGTGCTTTTCTAGTTTATTTGGAGTTGACATTCACCTGAGCTCCAAAGCAATTTCTGATTATTTGTACAGCACTCTCAGTTAATAAATGCCTTGATTAGACAAAATAAGATGTACTTTGTGAAGTTCATGGATCTAGTTACCCCACATGCCCACTTACGCGCACGTGTGCGTGTCTTTGACGAGGCATGTGCCAAGTAGTTTAAGAGTCTTGGCACAAAACTCTAGGCGTCTGAGGACTTCTACAACAAATTCAGCAATTGATTTGGCAAACATACATAAACACATACATGTATGGCACTCCGTTATGGTGAAAGAGTACAGCAGGGTTCGCCACCATCCCGTGTTGGAGCCTCGTGGAGCTTTAGGTGTTTTCGCTCAATAAACACTCACAACGCCCGGTCTGGGAATCGAAACCGCGAGTCCGCTGCCCTAACCACTGGGCCATTGCGCCTCCACTATATATATATATATAT
>NC_068981.1:79523339-79524755 GCF_001194135.2 Octopus bimaculoides | reverse complement strand
ATATATATACATATATATATACACACATACACACTGCGCGCGCGCGTGTGTATGTGAGTTGAGAAAAAAGCATGGGTATGAAATAGATATTCCCATGTTACATATGTTTCTGTATTCGGTAAATAATTACATCAGCTATAACTGCAATCCATAGATGCATCTATGAATTGCACTTATAGTTAGAGCTTTGATGAATTGCTTCATCACACCAAGTTTCAACACAGGTTTAGCAAACTTTGTGGGGAGACCAGGTTTTCTTCTGGTCGCCAAGTGATACTTTAAAGTAAACAAGATATATCTTCTTGACAAAGTTATTAATGTTGCACCTTTGAGCCTGTGGAGTAATGTTTCCACAGATGCAACAGAAAATACTGAGGTCATTATAGCACGTCCTTCTTTTTGATGTTGTATCCTTAAGTAAATCATAGTGGTTTAGTTCACACTTGAAAAGAAGAGAAATAGTTTTAAAGCAAAACTCAGCTTGAACATATTATTCAAAATTAGAATGACAAACCTGTCAAAATTCTCGCAAATAGTGGTGTAAAGTTAATTTTTGGTATGCTCCAGGTAAATGAAGCTATGTGTCGATGGCACAAGGATCTGATGTGATAGCGCAAATCTAAGGTCAGTTTAATGTCTTTTTCAAATTCTGGTAGGAAAAATATAAACCCATTTTCCCCAACAAGGTTTATGTTTTTTGCGTATGTGTTTTTATTTGTATATACATCTATCCGCGTATGTATGTGCATTTGCGTATAGAGATGTGTATATGAGCATAATGATGCGTGCATTTTTGCGTATGTGTTTTTATCTGTATATACGTTTTCCGCGTATTGATATGCATGTGCGTATAAACTACGTTTTGTATATCCGCGTATGTATGTGTGTGTGCGTGTAGAGATGTATATATGAGCGCAGTGATGCGTGCATGGGTTTATATGCGTATGTATGTGCGTGTATGCGTAGACATATAGATGTATATATGTGTATTTTATGTATATGTACACGCGTTTGAATATGTATATAGATATATATACTTACAGGTGTGTGTGTGTGCGTGCGTACATGTATGTGTGTGTATATGTGTGCATATACGGATTCTATGAACAAAGTATTACTTTCACCATGCCTATTGGAGTAATTTCCCTTTACTCAACGGTTATTTTCATCGCGTTTTGTCTTAATAACTGATGAGATGCCGGAGCAGACTTCAGCCCCGGTATCCGAAACTCTGAGTTTTATTATGACAACCAACTAATTGTCACATATTATATTTATGGATAAATTCCTCTATTTTACATAATATCGAGGTCTCATTCAATTTTTTGTTGTTATATTATTATTATTATTATTAATACACGCACACACACACACAAACACACACACACACACACACTCTCTCTCTCTCTCTCTCTC
>NC_068981.1:79522001-79523198 GCF_001194135.2 Octopus bimaculoides | reverse complement strand
TATATATACTAGCTGGTGTACCCAGTAATTCCCGGGGGTAAAGATGTTCTATTGAAACGCCTTATTACTCTGATATAAGAAAGCAATTTCGTTATAACTGTCACAAAAAGTATATTTTCCGTCACGAAAAAGTACAAAAACTGTCAGCTAGCGGCGGGAAAGTTTGTTGGAGGTTGGCGAGAGAGGTTTTCTGAGTTTGTTGAGAGAGGTTGTCGTTCACAGAAAAAAAACTATTGAGAAAAACTAGTGAGAAAAACTCCGTTGAAGTGTTAAGTGAAATTTGGCAATCGAGGATCGAATCCACGCTATGCCTGCATGAAACCACTACAAATACGTTGTGGGGAAAAAATTTATCTACTGTCATGGAGAAAGTGTAACAGTTAAAATGCAGAATTATCGGAGTAATGGGCATTCAAAAAAGTATGTATGTTTAGAAATGCATGAATGAAGATATTCAAATTAAGGAAATGCAATAATAATGTTTAGTAGTTCAAGACTGTGAGTAGTGAGATGCAGAATTAGGTTGGCTGATCGTGAGAATCAAATATTGATCGCTTCGCTAAAAACTGCAGGTAGTATGGGTTATTTCCCTTGGGTTTTTTAAAGAAAATATTAGTGATATGTAGTAGATAGGAGGATCCATTGGATGGGCCCTAGTATCGATTTTTTTCAACAATCTAAGTATGTCACGAGGTTTCCAGACATGAGTTCTGTTCACGTGTGAAATAAAGTAAAAAAGTGATATTGTCTGCAAAAATTAGAAATTGGACACAAAAAATCAATATTCAAAGTAATCGAACATAAACAATGAAATGGGTTATTTCCCTTGAGTGTTTAAAAAATATTGTGCAGGTGGTATAGGTTATTTCCCTTGGGTATTTTCAAAAAAATAGTTATATGAGGTAGATATAAAGGTCCCTTCCAGGGGCCGTATTATCGACTTTTCCAACAATCTAAGTATGTCACGTGGTTTCCAGATATGAGTTCTACTCACGTGCCAAGTTTCATCACAATCAATAAAACGATGTAGGAGGAGTTAGATAACAACGCCACAAACAAACCTAACAATTTATTTGTTTTCTTTTAGTAAATGGGTTGGGGGTCATTTCCCATAACCCTTCAAAAAGCATTGAAGGAAGGAATCCCTGATAATCAAATAACAATTTAATATAAGGGTTAAAGAGGAGAAGGAAAATC
>NC_068981.1:79520000-79521201 GCF_001194135.2 Octopus bimaculoides | reverse complement strand
AATCAAGCTACTTACCACACAGCCACTTCTGCACTTAATACAAACACACACACACACACACACACACACACACATATACATACATACATGTTAGAAAATCATTTGAGCGAGGTCGTTGCCAGTGCTGCTGGACTGGCTTCTGTGCAGGTGGCACGTAAAAAACACCATTTTAAGTGTGACCGTTGCCAGTACCGCCTGATTGGCCCTCGTGCCGGTGGCACGTAAAAGCACCCACTACACTCTCGGAATGATTGGCGTTAGGAAAGGCATCCAACTGTAGAAACTCTGCCAGATCAGATCGGAGCCTGATGCAGCTATCCGGTTCACCAGTCCAATCGTCCAATCCATGCTAGTATGGAAAGCGGACGTTAAACGATGATGATGATGATATATATATAATTCATATATACAATGGGCTTCCACAAGGTTTCCGTCTGACAAATTTACTCACAAGGCAATGGTCGACTCAGGGCTATTGTAGAAGACACTTGCCCAAAGTGCCGCGGGAATGAACCCGAAACCACATGGCTGCTAAGTGAACTTCTTAACCACACATCTTGCATTTAATGTAGACGAAGACGAATGCATTGAAAAACAGGAAAGCATGACAGCGGGTGGCAGAGTGAAGGCAAGGTAGAATGAAAAGAAAGGGAAAGAAGAATGAAAAGGAAAGATTATGATACTAAATAAAGAGCACAGAAAAGGAAGGCGACGTGGAGGGCCTGTGAAAGCATGGGCACAGTTCCTTTCAGAAAAGAACACAATAAAACCAAAGAAAGAAAATAGAAATTCAGTGAATTAATGAGATGCCGGCACACTCAGAATCACACAATGAAATGAGAGAGAGAGGGGGGGAGAGAGAGAGGGGAAGAGAAAAGGGGAGAAAAGAAAGGAAAGAGGGCGAGAGAGAGAGAGAGAGAGAATGCAGAAAATACACATGATGGGAGGAACAAAATACTAAGAGAAGAGAGAAGGTAAAAACCAGAGGTAGCAGATGAAAAGAATGCAAAAACAAAGTGATGAAATAGTTTACTGAAAAAGTAGGAGACTGTTATGAAGAAAAGAGAAAGGGGTGTGTAAAAAGCATAAAAGAAACAAATATGATAGATAGATAGATAGATAGAGAAATAGATAGATATCTTTTTATTATAGCCACACAGGGCTAAATACAGAAAATGGACAAATTACAAAGTAGAGCTTT
>NC_068981.1:79518324-79519712 GCF_001194135.2 Octopus bimaculoides | reverse complement strand
CAAGTCTATGCTTAAAATGGTGTCGTCTTTCATTCTTACCATTCTTGCCCCATTTACCCATTTTTTATTGAAACTTTCATTCGACAACACTTTCCTCTCTATCCTCATCCTCCTTTTCAAGTGGTACTTGAAAAAGTTGACGAGAGAAATAGATAGATAGATAGATATATAGATAGATAGATAGATAGATAGATAGATTGGAAAGAAGTGAATGAGAAAGTATGCGATGAAAAGGGAGCAATGGAAGGGAGAAAGAAAGAAAAAGAGGGAAAGTAAATGTGGTAGTAGAGAATAAAATAAGAAAAAATAAAACAAGTAAAAGAGATGTGAGAGAAAAATAATAGCAAGAGAATTGCTGGTTGACATAAGGAAAACGTGGTGCGATGATCGAGGAAAAGGAGGTAAAAAGAAGAGAAACAATAAGGGAGGAGGAGGTATGAAAAAAAGGAGGAGGATGTTGCTGTGATGAAAGAGAAAGAAGGAGGAAGAAAGAGGTGGATTGGAAGTAATAATAAAGAGATAGGTAAGTAGATAGGAGACGGAGGGGGAGGAGAGAGGTAGAGAGTGAGTGAGAGAAACAAGTTGAGTGTCGTTTTGGAATATTAAGCAGAACGGTGCAACTTTTAAGGAGCCTAGACAGAGGCAGGACGCACCGTGGTCAATAAAGACTTTTACTGAAAAGAAAGGAAAAAAAAATCTACAGACAGGAAAAAATATATAATTCTATAGAGAATAAGCAACATTAGCTTCGAAGAATTACAGGAGAAAAATACAATAAAATAAAAAATTATGTCTTTCCATTTTAGTCAACGAACATTATATAACCACTTGTTGAATAATTTCATTAACAGACGGACGTTTTCTAGTTTCTCGTATGTTATCAAAAATGTTATAAACAGTCAAAATAGATCATGTGTGAATCTACTGCGACCAACACGGCAAGTAGTGCAAGTGTCCACCCGAAGACATATACACTTGCAGAAGATCGGGGTTATTGGAGTGCCATTAAATAAAGGACAGGTAAGATAGTATTTTTTTTTGGTTACCTTGTTTTTCAACAATAGGAGAACCAGTTATGCATCGGAACGGTTAGGAATGATAATTCCTGATCTCAGATACACACACATACATTTCACTAATTCCCTAAAAAATATTGAGATAAATTCTTTTATTAATGTACATTCGTTTGCTGAAGCAGTTATCTATTTCTACATTTCTAATTACAGAAACGACCGGTTATTATTATTTTGTTTTGATAGTAACATCAAAAGCATGAAAATGACTTAGCAAATTTTTACCCATACTGAGTTAACGAACGACAGCAATTATGCGAATGTACCAAAAAGCTTTACAAATCCTTGATATTATTGATAAAAGCATTATATATA
>NC_068981.1:79515063-79518314 GCF_001194135.2 Octopus bimaculoides | reverse complement strand
GTGTGTGTGTTATGTATATATCACATTTAAACTGTATTATAAAATCTCTTTACACAAAGCATAAAATGAGTAAACTGACAAAATAATTTTTAGATAAAATATTTCATCCAACTTTCAAGGGTTCCCTACATAGCTCCCACCACAATGTAAAAGTTTGTTAGTATTTTAAATAGGTTGTATCTTCAGTGTTCCCTTCAGCAATACAATCCTTGTTAGAGGATCTGCGGCATGAAGATCTCTATTCTTCCTTTTCCATTTGTTTTGTTCGTTTTCCTACTCATACCCTGGTGATGAAAAATTTCTTTTCATGAAGCACCAACACGTGGCTCCTTACAACTCACCGAAGTCCAGTTCATTTAATATTATCATGTTTTAAAAATCACTTTTTATAATTAATTCGGTGGTACTAATAATCAGTCTTGACCATTAAGGTAATCCTTTCGTTTAAATAGAGCTAGAATTTCTGAGTTTCTGCTATTTTCGTTTACCGGATCCGTTTCTATTTTAACTCGGTGAGCTACATAACTATACTTGCACCCAACACACTAGAAGCGTTAGAATTTAACAGCTGCTGTCGCTATTTTATGTATATTTACATACGTATGTACATATACAGTTTATATTCTAATTCTTGAAATTAAGGTTGTGCAGACGACAGAACAAGAGATCATCAAACCAGATGTGCTGTCCATCTCCCTTCGTTGCTGTTCCGTGGTTCTTAATACAGGTCACATTAGTTATCTGTCGACTTTGTAATTTAATTTTCCCTCTAGAGAGTTGTTGAATTAAATACTCCCACTTAAATACCGGAGTAAAATGAGTCGTTTAGATCGCCTCGTGAGGATCAAACCGGCCCTGATCGAGGAGAGTTTTATATCATCAAAGACGTTCCAGCTGTGACCATATCGTATGTTTAGACATCAAGGAATATATAATCCAATATATCAATCACTTTATAACTGTAAGATTTGATGTAATGGAGATTTGGCTGCTGTTGGAGCTTGTCGAACGAATTGACTCGTCTCCTATCTTGTTTAGTCCCAGGTCAACATAAATCAAGCAGACTAGTGATCAGTCATTCCATCCGTGACCATCCTGTCGAAAAAAAGTATAGAGAAGTGCAGCACAATTTCTCGTCATAATACAAGTGTTTTAAAAATGAAAGTAAAAATAACAAAAACAAATATTAAACAATGTTTTTGGTTTCAGTATTTCAGATAAACCATGATGTTTTTATGCATTCCTCGTCTTTTTTCGAAATTACGCCGCTATTCTGTTAATTTAATAACCTGTATCTTTCCTTATATGCTGGGATCCAAACTATATTATCGTTGTTCAAAACTGTAGGGTGTGAGCTGATTGAGATTTAGCTGTTATTTCTAGCAACTTGAAGTTCCTCGTAAAGAGCCCCTTCGTTGGTTCTGGCCTTGAGCGATACCTGTATAGAGTATAAGTAGAAATAGCGTCAGGGTTGCAAATGTATCGGAATGATTAACGAGTCGAATAGGAAGCCTCCACGAAATAGCAGCCAGTTCTCTCTCTGAAATGACACCAGCCTCTGAAAGCAATGGATATATAGCATAACGTAGTTTTAAATTCGGTCTCAAAAGAGAGAGGGGCAAGACTCAAGATACACTATGCCTATATAAGAATACAGCATCGAACACGGCTGGGAGCCTTGAAATCATAGGTTTGTTCGACCGGTTAAATAACAGCACGTCAAAGGAATCGTTTCTTCGGAAAACGATGAATTTTCTATAAATGAATGAAAATAAGTAAATAATTAAAAGCTGTTATAAATGCGTGGCAGAATGAATGGATGCCTTATAGTCTGTAGGAGTCACCAGTTTTGTCGTTTGATTACAAATAATCATATTATTCTCTTGAAATGTTTCAGAATTCGAGGGAGATGAAAAATAGTTGGAGGAAGATTATTTATATTCATTTCATTATAAGTCATTAGATCTGAATATAAGATACGTGTAAACAATATTTATTCTTATGATTGTAGAGTAAGGTATAAACTCCTGGTGGTAAACTCCGTGAGGTAAATTTAATTCTTCGGTCGAAACTATCATCATGCATTACTGTCACTCTGTTATTATCCAGCCATTCAATCATCCATTTAGCAGTCAGCTGATAAACAAAAGTAGTACTTCTACTCGTGCAGACATAATACATAAATTGCTCGACCTGCCATCATATTGCACCGAAAAAGTATTCAATTAAATGGTGTTTCCGAACCTATGTCACGAAATTGTCAAAACATGGGAATATTTTAATTGTGGTTTTCATATTTGCAGATCAAAATTAAACATAACTAGCTTGACCGCGCATGCCCGAATGAATTGTATAAATTGTATTTAATCGCAATACGATGTTTAATTAAAGAAAGAAGAGGTGGTGGGAAGCATATTTATAGTGTATCGTGCTATTTTTAGTGAATCGGGTCGCCATCCTTAAATGGTTGGAAATATCCTGAATTAGGCAGATAAAGAAAAGTAATTCCAGAAAAATGAAGTTATAGATCGCGCTAATCCAATTGACATTCTGTGTGAAGACATGCAGCTAGACATTAAACAACATACGCATTATGTATTGTATAATATATTTTTTTTTAATAAAGTATCCTATATTCTTTGTTCCTGTCGCTGATTGCGGTCCAGCGACCTCAGTATTTTTTTTTTTTTGAAATTCTACGTTACCGTTTATGATAAAGAGGGGCGAGGAACACCGGTAATTTCACTCTCGCACATATATATATATACATGCAATTGTTTCACATAAGTTTTTCAGAACAATAATTAAACATTTAAATAAACAATATAAGAATTAAAAAATAAATTGAATTGACGGGAAAGCAGTGAGAGGATGGGTGGAATAATATCCAATGTGTGAATCAGTAGCATTGGTGTCATCTTGCCACAGACCTCCTCCAATACCAAGCTATACAGAATTCCTAACTAGTGTCTTTTGTACTGATTCCTGTAAACCATAATACCAGTATATCGCAGGGATGTAAATGTCATAAACCACACGAAAATTTTAAATTACACCCTTTAAATTACAATATCAAATGCACGGTTTTAAATGTGTTTCAGATACCTTGTAGTGTAACGTCTAAAAAAAATTTCAGAATTAAAATGGATATGTGACGGAGGTAAAGACATTGGACCGCGCCCTCTTTGGGAGGTTTTTTTCTTTTTTACAGGAACCCACTATATCGAGTGCGGAGATTCCGAATCTGCAAA
>NC_068981.1:79499279-79514566 GCF_001194135.2 Octopus bimaculoides | reverse complement strand
CGCCCTCGATATAGTGGGATCCTGTGAAAAAAAAAAAAATTCCAAAGGGGGTGTGGTCCATTGTCGTTATTTCTGCCACATATCCATACGTAAATGAATCAGACGTGCTATTTTAATATGCCTCAGCAATTGATAATCCTCTTTAATATACCAAATAAAATATTATTATTAGCAGTCTTCAGCTGTATATTTTCAATATTTATAACATCTGCAAGCTGGCAGAATTGTTACCATGCCAGGCAAGATGCTTGGCAGCATTTCATTCATCTTTATGTTCTAAGTGCAAATTTTGCCAAAGTTGACTTCGCCTTTCATCCTTTCTGAGTCGATAAAATAAGTACCAGTTGAGCACTGGGGTCAAAGTAATCAACTTACCACTCCCCTGAAATTGCTGACCTTGTGCCAAAATTTGAAATTGATATAATATCAGTTTCTACAAGATAGATAAAAGAATCATCCTCATGAGGATTATATCAATCTAAACCAACATTACAAATACATTCCAACCGTAAAAATATATCAGTATGTGGTATTTGAGATTTCATTACATATTTCATAATCAAATTCCAACATTTGTAAGGCCCCTCTTAAAATATGTGCACATATAAGTTTTTGATAAATCATAATTTTTGCAAAATATATATTCCATTGGCCTATGACCCAAGAGCAATTGAAATTCCATGCACAGAATTGCTTTGATTGGATCATCATGTCTTATAATTCCAACCATTTTATGACCTTATCTTGGTATGTAATTTTCACCAGTACATACATACAAACTTAATACACCGATGGTTCTTACTTATATCCATAAAAGTTGACATTTTATGTTAACTAAAGAGAATGAGGAAGTCTTTTGTAGACTTACATTCTATCTTTAGCATTTAAAACTGACCACATTTAGTCTGAGTATTCTACCTGTTTTATGTTCAAACTGACCAGATCTGGCCTCACACTACTACCTTACAATGCAATTCTAAAATTAAATGATCACATCATCGAAATCTCAAAGCTGTGAGATAATGCATGATTTATACAGTTCTACATTTGAGAGATGAGGAATTATGTACATTATTTACATTTGATGAATATTTGTCCTCATCTTGTTTGTTGTTATCACAACGTTTCGGCTGATATACTCTCCTGGCTGGAGAGTATATCAGCCGAAATGTGTTAACAACAAACAAGATGAGGACAAATATCCATCAAATGTAAATGACGTAAATAAATGCATGATTTATTCAAAACAATGTGAATAAACAAACTTTACATTTGCCAGTGTCGCATAGCTGGCAAGTAAAAAGCTCTCTTCAAATGTTGAGCAATATGCTGTGTTTGAGAAGACCCATCAAGCCAAGTGAAATCATAGTCGTGGTCGATGTCAGTGTTGCGTAACTGGCACATAAAAAGCACTGTTCAAATGTTGGGTCTTACGGAGACAGTGACAAGTGACAGAGACCTTAAGCAATGTACCATGCTTGGGAAGACCTGTCAAGCTTATGTTATGTAACTGGCACCTGTGCCAATGGCACATAAAAAGCACCCACTACACTTCTCGGAGTAGTTAGTGTTAGGAAGGGCATCCAGCTATAGAAACCTTGCCAAATCATATTGAAACTTGGTGCAGCTCCCCAGCTTATTGGTTTCAGTCAAACCATCCAAACTATCCAAGCATGGGAAATGAACATTAAATGATGATGATGATGATACATTTAACAATAATCTGAATACTTAAGGGTTAAATGATTTGTTTTCCCACACTTAAAGCAAGTTTTAATAAATGCAGAGTATTTTGATGTTTTCATGTCCACAAAAGTGACATTTATAATCAGGTTTTGTACTTGCTTCTATCAACTTGTGACAGTGAAATTATCAACATCATTCTCATTTTTTTTTCTTTTTTTTTTTCTCTGTTTCAACTATCTGAAATTTAGAAATTACTTCAAGCTGTTGAATGAATTCAATGCGTGCATTAAGTTTCGGATCATCTGATGGAAGGGTTTTTTTTATGCTTTCACACAATAATACCCAGATGATTGCATGGTGTCTGTGAATCTCATTTAAAACACTCTGTCATTTTGTTCCAGTTTTATCAAAATTGCAGAAAATGAGCTATTTCACATGATTTTTGTGAATAACCTTGAATAGATTCAGTCAAATTAGGATTTTATAACAAGAATCTGAACTTTTCAGCAATTATGATGTCACCACAGATTCCTATTATTTCAAATTCTTGTGTTTTACTTTTACCAAACCTTTTTTGTGTGGCCATTATATCTTCCTTACATGAAAACAAATATTTTAAAGTATACAGAAAATTTTGCATTTTTGCTGTAGGATCAAAAATTAAAACCAAGTTGATCTTTTGTTATTATATTTCTGATGAAATACACTGCTTTTATTTCAATTAGTTTCAAAAATAATAAAAAACTTAGTATAACTTTTGTCACTTTTTTAAGCTGGTTTTTGGAACATAAATTAGCATGAAATTTTGGTGTAAAGTTTTAATTTATTCTTATTATTATGCACCCTTTTTAAAGCCTAGCCAGGCTCATGGGCCTGGTTTCTGTGGCATATGTGTTCCCCACCAGCTGGATGGGACGCCAGTCCATCGCAGCGTTACTCAAGAAACAGGAAGAAAGAGTGAGAGAAAGCTGGGGCGAAAGAGTACAACAGGGGTCGCCACCACCCCCTACTGGAGCCTCATGGAGCTTAGATGTTTTTGCTCAATAAACACACACAACGCCTGGTCTGGGAATCAAAACTACGATCCTCCAGCCACGAGTCCGCTGCCCTAACCACTGGGCCATTGTGCCTCCACAAAAGTTTTAATTTAGATAACTTTGTGTATGTGCATGTGTCCCACTGCTTTATGGACCAGTGTTGATTTGTCTATGTCCCTGTCATTTTGGTTCAGAGAAAGAGACTGTTAGACTAAGTACCAAGTTTAAAAATAAGCGCTGGTGTCAGTTTGTTTGACTAAATCCATTGAGGTGGTACTCCACCATAACTGCAGTCCAATGACTGAAACATGGAAAAGTTAAAAGAAAAAAGATAAACTAAATAACTGAACTGTGAGCTACTATTGTGGTTTCTATATATATATTTCTTTATTGCCCACAGGGGGACTAAACATAGAGGAGACAACAAGGACAGACAGAGGGATTAAGTTGATTGCATCAACCCCAGTGTGTAACTAGTACTTATTTAATCGACCCCAAAAGGATGAAAGGTGAAGTCAACCTCGGCGGAATTTGAACTCAGAATGTAATGGCAGACGAAATACCACTAGGCATTTCACCTGGTGTGCTAACAATTCTGCTAGCTCGCTGCCCTTGTAGCTTCTATATAACTTACATGTAACCCAGTCACATGTAAGTACACAAAAGACATGCAATAATATTTCTTTATTGCCCACAGGGGGCTAAACATAGAGGGGACAAAGGGATGAAGTTGATTACATCTACCCCAGTGCATAACTGGTACTTATTTAATCAACCCCGAAAGGATGAAAGGCAAAGTCGATCTCGGTGGAATTTGAACTCAGAACGTAGAGACAGACAAAATACCTATTTCTTTACTGCCCACAAGGGGCTACACACAGAGGGGACAGACAAACGGATTAAGTCGATTATATCGACCCCAGTGCGTAACTGGTACTTAATTTATCGACCCCGAAAGGATGAAAGGCAAAGTCGACCTCGGCGGAATTTGAACTCAGAACGCAGTGGCAGACGAAATACCGCTAAGCATTTCACCCGGCGTGCTAACGTTTCTGCCAGCTCACTGCCATGCAATAATATTAGCATAACAATGACATCACAAAAGAAGTTTGGAAAAATGGATTATTTCATTTTGAAGCTATAAACAGGGCCACTTGGATTTAATTTTTAAATTTAAAACTTTAAAATCAAATAAAATGTTATAAATTTTTATTGAAAGATGAGTGATATGTTTATGTATCAAATATATAAATATAATCATTATAATTGTTTTTACATCCACTTTTTCATGCTATAATGGGTTAGATAAGACTTATTCTATGGCTAGATGCCCCTACTGCATCAAGTCTTCCTGTGGATAACCAATCTGATGAAATGGTTAAAAATGCTAAAACTGACAGGTCAATCTTCTTTATTCTTGTTGTGAAGCTACAAACATAGTTTAGCCCCATTGTGTACATTTCACAGTGAGGCTAAAAATGTTTTTATGAAAAAAAAACCCAACAAATTAACCTTACATCTCTCTCTTTTTCTCTTTCTCTTTCTCTCTCTCTCTCTGATGCTGTGTGGTTAAGAAGTTTTCTTCCCAACCACATGGTTTTGGGTTCAGTCCCACTGTATGACACCTTGAGCAAGTGTCTTCAACTATAACCCCAAGCTGACCAAAACCTTATCACTGAATTTGATTGATAGAAACTGAAAGAAATGTGTGTGTGCGTGTGTGTATTGTATCATCCCATAAATAATGCATTTTTTTTCAATTGCATGAACAAGAAGTTGGAGCGGGGGGCATCAGCTTGCTATAAATGCAGGTGGTTATTTTACCTTGTACTTATTCTTCGTGCAAGTTTTGAAGAGTGCAGTTCGATTTTAACAGTTATTTTTTCAAAGCTATAATGGAAGTGACAAAGGAGCATATTCAGCATATTTTGCTGCAAACCCTGGTGGAACAAAAACCCATTGTAATTGTTGAGGAATTAGCAGACAAGCTTGGATTTGCTCATTCAACCATTCATTGACACCTGTGTGCCATTGAAAAAGTCAACAAATTGGGTCAATGGGTTCCTCAGAAACTGAGTCTAATCACATGCAGAGAGTGAATGTGTACTCTTCTTTGCTGTCTATGTAGATAGTATGGGCATGCGTGGAATATCATTGATTGTAGGTCATACGGATAGGGCAATTTTGGACGGTAAACAACAGCCACAATAGTAATAACTTTAAATCCACAAAATTTTCAACCATCTGTTAAACAGTCTTATTACGACTGACAACTGTCTTACACTCAACTTTTGATGTCCCGTAATTCAGTAAGTAATTAATGTTTAAAATGCAATTTCTGTTATAATATCTGTTGAATTAATCAATGAGTTTACTCTAACAGCAATGCTTATTGATTTTAAATATTTGTGAAATGGAATGAAGATAAAGAATATTGCTTGCTTTACTTAATGCTACATAACTGTTCTGTTCATACATCCTGTCAATAATTGAACCTTTTTTGACTGAACAGTGACTGGTGACGAGAAATGGGCTTTCTATAAAATGTCAAGCACTGAAGACAGTAGGTAGGGAAAGGAGAAACACCAACACCCCAGGTTAAAGAAGGTCTTCACCCACTAAGATGTTGTTATCTGTTTGGTGAGATACAAAAGGTTTAGTCCACTTGGAACTTTTAAACCCAAATGATAACAAAGGAGCTCTACTGTGAGTAGCTTGAGTGGCTTAAGTCAGTACTAGAAGAAAAACGACCATCTTTGGTTCCAAGACAAAAGGTGTTCTTCCATCTGGATAATGCCCTTCTACATACAGTGAGGATGACATTCCAAATGCTGGAGCAGTTTGAATAGGAAACGATGCCCCATCCACCATATTCACTGGGCATTGCCCTATCTGATTATCATTTATTCCACAGTCTTCAAAATCATTTGGACAAAAAAAATATGAACTATGTAGAACAGTACTGGAGGAGTATTTTTCATCATGGACAAGTGAATTTTGGAAGAGGGGCCTTGCAAGTCTAACATATAGCTGGAAGAGTATTGTAGAAAATGAAGGAGAGTATATTTTAGATTAAAAAAGAAGTTTGTTTATCTTAATTTTGAAAAATAACAGAAGTATAAAAAACTGCATTATTTATGGGCTGACCCAATATATATGAATGAATGAAGATGTGCATAAGTGTGAGTGTGTGTGTGTATATACTTGTGTTTCCTTGTTGTGACATCTCATGATGGTAGTAGATGAGTCACTGTCATGTCATTCATTTCCAAAATTCTGCACAAACATGTCCAGCCATTAGGAAACATTACTTTACTTGGAAGCAGGTGATGGTTGGCAACAGGAAGGGCATCTGGTTGTATAGCAAAGGTACCTCATTAAACTTTGACCCATGCAAGAATGGTAAAGTGGATGTTAAAACGATAATGATAAATGTGTGTGTGTGTTTTTCCTTCTATTGTAATCAGCCGTTGCAACTATGACTGTTCATGGCTTTGGCATGACTTCATAAGTTTTCTCCACGTTGGTTGGTTTTTCACTTGAGTTTGCCATTGATTATGATCAATTCCTTTTCACTTCACATTCCCTTTTGCTCCAGTGTTTGTTCCCCTGTTGAATGGAGCTGAAACCTGGACAGTCTATAAAACCCAAATAGACAAGTTACATATATGATGAGACAACTACAACAGATTATGAATATCACTCTGTTTGATATACATGTGTGTGTGTGAAATAATTATTTTTTGGAATGGTGGATACAGAAGCAAAGCTACACATAATAGCATGTAAATATTGAGTGAAAGAATCTTTTGGACAGTCAAAGGCTGCCTGCAGGACTTGAATCCACATCTATCTTCTTTCTCTATGTGTGTGTGTGTGTGTGTGTATCCAAGATTAGGGAATGGAATAGATAAAATCCAGGCTACATAGGTTTCATAGATAGCAGAACCTTATATCTTTTCCTTGAGACACACTAATATTGCAAAACGTTTTGTCTAGCACTCCAATGATTCTTCCAGTTCCTTACACTCATTGCTCTTTAAATAATATTAATGTTGATTGAGAGAATCATTACAGGGTCCAACAAAATGTTTTGTTGTATCTAATTACTTAATCAATTTTAACCTTAATCCATGATGTGTGACCTTGTGCTGATATTGGAAGTGAATATTAATAGAATATTGAATGTGGTAGAATGAAAGAAGCACAGTGTTGACTAAATGATTGTTAGTATTTAGTTTCATTCTTCTGCACTTTAACTTTTTATTTCTCTTACTGGGGTTGATTAGATCAGCTACAATACTGCTCTAAACAACAGATTTTGTGTGTAATTAACAAATCATTACAACTACAGTAATGTAATTAATGTTGAAGAGTAAGAGTTAGCAGGCTACGATTACAACTTTGTTTCAATTTATGGATGAATTCTGTTCTTTGTATATGTGATTGGCATGAATACCAAATAAAATCCTATAATTCACACCATTGAAATTTTTATTTTTATCTAGAAAAATAACATATCAGCAAAACATTGAGTTCTTGAAACATACAGCAAAGGTTTAATGGTCCAGTTTTCGTTGTTTTGTGGAAAGAGGATTACTGGAAAAAAGTTATACACAGTTTGTAGAATATGTTGTAGTGTTAGGTTTTTTTTGTTGTTTTATTGATATTGTTTACTAGATGTTTAATGGGTGGGTAAATAGTTGATAAAACAGAATTTATTTATTAATATATGCAGTAACATGGTATATTCATTGACATTTGATAAGAGAACAAAAGAGAAAATAGGTAGCCCATTAATATAACAGCAAAACTGGAATGTAAATATACAACAATATGTATTTAGGATCTGCTGCAGTAAATTTATATGGTTTGATTTCGCTTCTGAAGAAATAACTATGTCAGTGAATTTGACTTGGAATTGATATTGGTTCTGAGACTAAGTTCACTAAGAATTTACTATTACACCTTAGATTTTACTCCCACTCAACATTATTGGGATGTATGTTTATTTCTGACAATGACTGTTTACATTTTATAAATGAGTTTATATTTGTGCTGTACATATAAACCTGTGTTTTCATTTATGATGTTTTGATACGTTAAAATACCTAAGTTATGCTTTCATATCATGTCCTATAGGTTGTTTATATATTATTTTGTTATATTTATTACTTTAGGTGTAGTTAACTGGGTATTATTAAAATGGTTAGAAATCCATCTTTTAGTATATATTTTTGTTACTTTATTCCACCACACGTGACTTTGTCCTCCATTTCTCTGGGACTGAAAAAATAAATACTTGTATGAGACTTGATTCAATTAACTCTTTTTACCTGAAGAAATGCATGGCCTTGTGTCAGTCTAAGTTTTATTATTCTATCTTACATTTCTCTCAGTGCCAATCCTATGATGTCTAGAGCTGGTGTCAGCAACCTGTTTTTGCAACAAGAAATCTCACAGTGCATGATTGATCAGATAAATGCCACAACAAAGTTTGCAATATATAAATTATCAATTTGAATACATTTTAATTACATTTTTCATCAAACCAATAATTGATACATGTTGGAAAATCCTGTTTCTTTACCAAAGGATGCCAATTATTAATCAAAGAACTTGAGTCAAATTTATTTTAATTAGGACATACCTAAAATCTATTAAAAAGCAGTAAAGAATATTTAAAACTTCAAAAATGAACCTAGTGCATTGAATGGTGGTGAATTAAATATCATGAAAAAGAAAATTGCTTAATTTTAATGCAAACAGTCCATAAATCAGTGTGAAACCTAATATTGTTAGCTGCATGAAAGCCCTTCAATATTGGTTGTCAGGCTTGTTGATGCTAATACATTATCCAAAGGAACATCAGTCACTTTTGTTTACAGATGATTCTTGATAGGTTTCATTTTTAAAATAATTACTGACATAAGATAAATGTTACAAAATGTATGATCTCATTTTTTTTTTTTTTTTTTTCATGGATATTTCCCACTTGGAGGAACATATTTTCTACAAGTCAAGTATTGCTACTTTGATAGCCTGGTATTGCAAAACATGTCAAGGAATTGCATGACATACATATCAGTACATAAACTGCTCCTTTTGTGTTCTATTTAACTACCAAATTATTCTACAGTGAGCATAGAAAAGAGATGATTAGTCCTAAATACTTCTTGCAAATCATTTACACATATTCTGTGTTGAAGCACAAAAGATTTAACAAAGTATCTGCCTTCCTAGAATGGATTATATTTTCTTTTTCAAGTAGATATGTAGCATGCCTTTCTTGTTAAATTGCGTTGATGTTTCTGTTTACAAATTTGAATGATTTCACTTGAAATGTGTGTGCATGAAGAGATTATCTTGTTCATATTAACAAATGGTTCTATTTCTTGAGATTTGGTTTGGAACAAAATAGGACCCTTGACCAGTGTAACAAGCTGTTCATGATCCATCAATGAAATTGTAGGAAATATTTAGAATAAGGAAAAATTGTTCACAGGTTGAAGAAGTAGTTTGTCTTTTAGTGGTGGATCACAAGTCTCCCTTGCTTTTACTATGGAATCTTGTATACCATTGTATAATATATTTTGTGTGTTCACTCATGGAAGTAACAAAAGAAACGAACTTTAAAATAACAGTGAGACTTTATTCCTTCATAAAGTGGTACTGTTGATCAAGTAAGAAACATTAAAAATTCTGGTGGTTGTTGTCATCCATCATTTAGATAATTCAGCTTTGATCAACATTGGTTACACGTGCTTCATTATAATAATATTTCTCTGGTGAAAAACAATAGGAAAATCAGCATGACTTGCCTTTATGAAAATTACTCACCCCTCTGATGTAAGTAATTTATCACACAAATTTATGGAAAAATGTAGGCTCCAAAGCACTTACAGATTAGTTGCTTGAGAATGTATTACGTGCAATGTGATTGGACCTTCAATTTAAATCCTGCACAATACTCAACCAATCACAGCACAAGACTCAACCAATGTTCAAAACTCATGTGATAGATAAAATGACCAATTCTTATAGATTAACATATTGAGCCTATAAAAGCCTGATTGTCTCCAATATACCATAATAGAAATTGGTCTCACTACAATCTTAATATCTGCATGTGGATCTGACAAATTACATTCATGGGTCAGATTTTGCTCAAGGGATGGATCTTGCCTACTCTTGATCAAGCGAGTCTCTATGAGGTTGCAAACAGGATATAGTGGTGGTCTAACATATTTTAAGTTAAATTATTTGAATGTATGTGCTTGTGAAAGAAAGTAAAAACAGATGAGGTTCTTGCTTAGCCCAAATGAACCCTGATTGAATAGATTTGGGATCTAAGGCATTTCGTACTACATTATACAATGTGTTTTTTTTTTCAAAGACACAAGGATGTGATACGAAATAATTTGGTTGAAATTTCCAGTTGGTTGAGTGACCCTGTAGAGGCTCCTTTAATGGTTTGGAAAAAAACGGTAGAAGAATTTTAAAGAGATGTGACCACTTTTGGCAACTGAGGTATTTTTCTCTCTATCTGAAAAGCATATATAATGACTATATTGCTACATGGCTATTAGACATGGACTATGAATATGAAAGATCTGCATAGATGGAAAAGTCATGAGTCAGGCATGATCTGTTAAATGTGTAACTTTAACCTGCATAAAAGACTTAGTATTGATGATTACCAGGGAGGTACTAATGGTAGAACATACGGGAGGACTCTTAATGATAAGATAAAGAAAGATTGTGATAAACAGCAATATGTTTTGTGGCAGGTTTGCCTAACCTATGCAGGCATGGCTGTGTTCAAGAAGATTGCTTTTTAACTAGGTTCAGTCTCACTGCATGGCCCCTTGGTCGAGTGTTTTCTATATATTTGAGCTGACCAGAGCTTTGTGAGTTTATTTGGTTGATGGAAATTGAAAGAAGTCCACTATATATATATATATATATATATATACATATATATATATAACATACAATTGAGATGTTTTCCTTGGGCTATAAATGTCAGTAGCACTGTCCCATGTAGGACACCACACTTGGTTGGCAATTATATGTTATGATTCCATATTGCTACTGTTTACATCTCGCTCAGAGATTTAATATGGCTTAGATATATATAATTTATTTGTGTGTGCCTTTTGAGAGCGGGTTTGTTCTTCTCAAGTCTATGTGTTTGCTGGTCTCTAAACAATGTCATCATAAATAGTATCATTTGTTTCCAGTGCACCATTAAAGTTTGTCTGGATCATTTGTTTAATCAACTGGAAGCTTGTTATCTCCTGTCAAAACAGTTAGGAGTTGGCCTATAAAAAAAAAAGCTCTGCCCCAATATAGAGATTGGATCCTTTAACCCTTTAGATCCTGTTGAGCCAGCTAGCCTGTGCCAGTATGGAAAACAGTTGTAAAATAACGATTACATTGATCTTGTAAAGGAGGTCAACTTCTTAATTCTTTCAATCATATTGACTAACCCTCACCTCTCAAAATTTCTGGCTTTATGCCTAAATCAGAAACAATTATTTTTAGCAATATTATTGCATTTGTTCTTTTCTTTTCCACTGTCTGTAAGTAATTTTTATTAAGTCTAGCTAGACATTTGTGCATTCTCAATACTTAAAGCCACTCCTCATGCTGGGATTGACCTACAACACTACTTTATATATCATATGAGCTATTCCTTAATGGAAAGCTTTCTGTATGTTTTATAGGTTGATGACAGTTTGGAATTTTTGTGTGAACTTTTTAGTTCTGGTTTACAATAACTGTAATTCAAAGGATCTTTGTTTTGTGTGTTACTTGGTGACCCTGCCAGTGCTGGTGCCACATAAAAAGCATCCACACTGTAAAGTGGTTGGCATTTAGAAGGGTATCCAGCCATATAAATCATAGCAAAACAAACCTTGTTGGTGCTGGTGCCATGTAAAATGCACTCAATTCCCTCTGTAAGGTGGTTGGTATTAAGAAGGGAATCCAGCCATAAAATCTGTGTCAAAACAGACAGTTAAGCCTAGTGCAGGTTCTGGCTAGTCAGTTTCTGTCAAACCATCTAACTCATGCCAGCATGGAAAATGGACATTAAATGTTGATGTAGATTTCTATTAGAAGTTTATTGAATTTTCTTTCCATGTTTTATCAGTACCTTCCTTTGCACATACTTCATTGTCTATATGTTTGGTTTTCCATGCAAGTGTGGATTGAATGGGGAGTTTTTGAGGCAGTTTAATTTTTGGAGGCCTTTTTTGATATCAACTTTTTAGTCACCTTTTACAATACAGATATATCATCGTCGTTTTAACATCCTCTTTCTCATACCATTGCATGGGTTGGACAAAGATTTTTGAGGCAGATTTTCTTGGGCCATTGTCCTTTCTGTTACCAACACTCCTCTGTTTCCATGGAAGGTAATATTTTCCCTTGGTCAGACATTTTTTCACAGAATATTGAAAATGAATGACAGTGACACTTGTTTACAACTATGACATGATGTCAAGACAAGCACAAACACACACACACACACATGATGGACTTCTTTCAGTTTCTGTCTACCAAATTCTCTCATAAGATTATGGTTGGCCCAGAGCTATAGTAGAAGATGCTTACTTGTCAAGATACAATTCAACAGAACTGGACCTGTAATAAAGTGGTTGTGAAGTGGGTAAGGTGTTGCACTCCAGATTGCTAAACCACGGTTTCAATTGCTGGGCTGACAGTGCATTGTGTTCTTCAGCAAAATACTCCATTTCACACTGCTCTGATCCACTCTGTTGTAAATGGGTAACACTGTGATGAACTAACCTTCTGATCGGAGGGGATGTTGGCCTACTTACCTGGCCAGCAGGGTAGCATCATTCAAAAGCTTAAATGATGCAAAGTGTATTGTGACCAGTGATGTATAACAACATCTGACAGACTGGTCGATCACATGATATTCATAACATTTATTAACTGCTGGGCAAACCTTATTTTTATGGACAACATCTGGTTATTATTTTGTTAGTTTTAAAGAGGCTTGGTTACTGGTTCTAGATGCTTATTATTTATCATCACTAACTTGTATTCCCATGTATAGATGTGATACAGGCATGACTGTGTGGTAATAAAATTGCTTCCTGATCACATGATCTCAGGTTCAATCCCATTGTGTGGCACCTTAGGCAAGTGTCTTCTACTATAGCCTTAGGTCTACCAAGTCTTGTGAGAGGATTTGGTAAACAGAACCTGAAAGAAGCCCAATGTGTGTGTGTGTGTTACTATCTCCTTGCTTTGACCTCACGTGAAATATGTAAACAAACGTCACCATCATGCAAATGGTGTGCTTCATTACCAGTCTTTTGTGAAAACATATCTGATCATGGGGAAATATTACCTTGCTTGGAAACCGGTGAGGGTTGGCAACAGGATGAGCATTTGGCCAAGAAAATTTGCCTCAACACATTCCGTCTGACCCATGTGAGCATGGAAAACTGGATGGTAAATGATGATGTTCTTTTGTATATAGCCCACTGACACATTGTCCAACTTTATTAGGCCATAGGATATTCTGCAGTGATATGCCCAATTGTTTCAACATTCTGAGCATATTACAGAGATTTTTGTTTACCAGTGGTCTTTGTTTACCACTGGTCTTGTTTACTGCTGGTCTTTTGCTGATATGTGTCTTGTGGTAAGAATTACATTTTATATTGCTACTTGAATTTTTTGTGCATTATTTTTCTACAACCATACTTCTAATTCTTGCTAGTCAAAAGATTTATGTGCAGGCATGACTATGTAGTAAGAAGCTTTCTTCTCAACCACATGGTTTTGGGTTCAGTCCCATTGCATAGTACCTTGGGCAAGTGACTTCTATGATAGCTCTGGGTTGAACAAAGCCTTATCAGTGGATTTGGTAGATGGAAACAGAAAGGAGCTTGTCATATATATATATTGGCACACTGAATTGAACTTATGACTGAATATCCTAACCACTAAGTCACAATATATATATTGTGTGTATTTGTGTTTGTCTCCATCACTGCTTGACAACTGGTGTTAGTTTGTTTGCATCCTGGTAACTTAGCAGTTCGGCAAAAGAGACCAATAAGAATAAGTAGCAGGCTTAGGAAAAAATAAGTACTGAGATCAATTTGTTCAACAAAAATCCCTGAAAGCAATGTTCCAGTTTGGCCAAAGTCTTCTGAATGAAGCAATTAGTAAAGGAAGTAAATACATAAAAAAATAATAATTGGCAGAACATAGAAATGTCTGTCAGTGACTTGATGGAGAAGATGAGTGACTAAATCTTCATCATTTTGCACTTTGGTGAACTTGGTAGATATGATTAGTGTAATTTGGATGAAAATATCTTATGTTGAGGTGTTTACATTTGTTGAATGTTCTAACAGAAATGAAGATTATTTATATCTTTGTAGGTAGGGCAAGGGGTACTTTTTTTTCAGAGTGTGAGAATGTAGATTTAGTTCAGCAGATTGAAATATCAAAAGGAATTTTTCATTTGCATCAGTTGTCTTCCTCTTTCATGTTTAGTGATGTACTCCTCAACTGACATGTGCTTAGGCTGACATTCTACAGATGGTGAGCAATTTTACAGTTGCATTATACATTCCAATGAATTCACTTGTCAAACTGTTAATTATAGTGTCAGGTAGTCGTAGGTAATAACTACAAACTATAATTATTAAGGCTAGTATACTTTCAAAGCCTTTTTCTTGCACTCCTGCACTGGTCTTAATTTACATCTTTCACTTGATTCATTCTGTGGCTATCGTCTTCATGGGTTTGGGTGAACAATTCAACCCCAGTACTCATTTAACTCTTTAGCATTCAAATTACTTTGACAAATGTAAAGCTTATTTATTTATACTCTTTACTTGTTTCGGTCATTTGACTGCGGCCATGCTGGAGCACCGCCTTTAGTCGAGCAAATCGACCCCAGGACTTATTCTTTGTAAGCCTAGTACTTATTCTATTGGTCCCTTTTGCTGAACTGCTAAGTTACGGGGACATAAACGTGCCAGCATCGGTTGTCAAGCAATGTTGGGGGGACAAACACAAACACACACACACACATATATATATATACATATATACAACAGGCTTCTTTCATTTTCTGTCTACCAAATCCACTCAGAAGGCTTTGGTCGGCCCGAGGCTATGGTAGAAGACACTTGCCCAAGGTGCTACGCAGTGGGACTGAACCCGGAACCATGTGGTTGGTAAGCAAGCTACTTACCACACAGCCACTCTTGCGCCTATTTTGAATTAATCATGTATCATCTCACAGATTTGAGATTTTGGTGATGTTATGGTCCACATTTAGAATGACATTGTAGGGTAGTTGTGAAAGACCAGATCTGGCCATATTTGGGCTGGATATGGCCAGTTTAAATGCTAAAGGGTTAAAGTCTGGTAATTATTCTTTCAGTCTCTTTTGCCAAACCAATGAGTTGTAGGGACATGAACAAACCAACAACTGTTGTCAAACAATTGGGAGAGGAACAGACACGCGCATACACAACCACACACACACACAAGATCGGAAGA
>NC_068981.1:79494201-79499269 GCF_001194135.2 Octopus bimaculoides | reverse complement strand
CACACACACACACACACACACACACACACACACACACACACAAACACACACAATGAGCTTCCACACAATTTCCATCTAATAAATTCACAAAGCTGTAATCAGGGGCAGTGCTATGGTAGAAGACACTTCTCCAAGATGCTGTGCAGTGGAACTGAACCTGAAACCACGTGGTTGCAACATGAGCTTCTTAACCACACAGCCATTCATTTGCAATGGCTTTATGTTTATTTTTGCCTTTATTGTTGTTGTTAAGGTAATGAAATGGCTGAATCTTTAGAGTAGCAAAATGCCTTGTGGTATTTGTTCTGGCCCATTATTTCCTAGTGCAAATCCTATTGAGGCCGACTTTCCTTTTGTTGACTTACATTTTACCAACTGATCTGGAGTTGATAAAATAAAGTATTAGTCAAGTACTGGGTTGATGTATTTTAATGACTCTTTTCCCTCAAAAATTGTTGGTTTTTGTGCTTCAAGTAGAAACAAATATCACTGGTGTCAGAAAGCCTTGGCACTACTGGTTTGTGATAAACTCTACTGGCACAGAAACACAATCAGATGTCTGACACATGCAGTGTGATGAATTTGTTCTGCTCGTGCCTGTTGAGGCTATTGTTGACATGAAAAGTTATGTCAAGCACATGTCACTTGAAGGGACATATCAGCTATCTGTAGATCAGGCAGTTTCCCTTTGTTTGATGGGGTATAACAAAAAAGGTTGTCTGATGGATGAGATTGAAAGGTCTGAGATAAGACCATTTCCTCTTTGGTTGAGCCCTCACTGATTTGTTTTTCTTGGAAAAGAAGGTATGGGTAGAGAAGAAAGGACTGTTCTCAAAAGAATTTATTGAAAGGTGGCTCAGAGTTAAAAAGACAGCAAAACTAGATAAAAGATCACTTGCAAATCAGAGAATAATATTTGAAGAGGTCACTCACTTTTGGTGGTTTGAGTGATCTTGGATTTGTGCCAATCCTTGATTGGCCCTCAGTGGAGATCTAGTGTCAGCAGGATTGCATCACTATTTATTATTTGTACACCATGTATCCATATACTTCACGCTTTTTTTACTCATTCAATACGTCATGCAAACCTCCATACTTTATATAGGTCTTTGTAATTATCATTCTTATCCATTGGCAAATGAAAGGAATTTTCTTTTCTTACTTATGGAATTGACAGAATAATATAACAGTTAAATACTGGGGTTGATGTAACTGACAAACCCACTCCCACTGAAATGGCTAGCCTTGTGCCAAAATTTGAAGTCATTATTATTATTGTTACCTCCGCCTTAGCAAAGGCAGAGGTATTGTTTTTACTCGTGTTTATTTGTTTTTCCATGGACAAGATATCTCAAGAACTGCTGGATGGATTCAGTTGAAACTTTCAGGAATGTTTAGCGTTGTGACTGCTACAGACTGATTAAATTTGGGGATTGATCTGGTACCGGACAAGGATTCTGGATTGTTTGTTATATTTACTATAACATGAAGTATTACGATCTTACATTCACTTTCAAGTCTTTCTCTGATTATCTCTTCCTGAAAGCAGGTTCATAATTTCCATGTAAGTTATGGTAGCGTTGCTGTTTCGAAAGTTTTATTTTCATTTTGTCTATTATTAATTTTACTTGCATCTCTATCTTAGTAGAAACTGATGGATAAAGAAATCAAACTATCAAACTACATAAACAAACAGCAGCAAAATTTTTCAGAAATTAAATAACACTAACATATTCAGTAACAATAATAAATTTAATTTATCCTCAACAATTTTTAGTTTTACCAGTTTTGAAGATATCACTCCTGTTTAAAACCTCTTACCTGCATGACAATTGCAGTTCTTGTTCTGCTTTGAAGAATCTTTACTTCACATTTTTGTGCACAACAATATTGTTAAACCCCCATTAACAGCATCATTCTTTCCATTTTCTTTAATGCACTGATAAATTTTTCACTGTAGACATAAAGACACTATATCTGTAGATAGACTAAAACAGTTTTCATAGAGAAAATTGTCCCTGTTCCTTCTGCAGACAACACACATACAGCATTACAAACACAGTCTGCACCCCACCCCCTTAACATTCCATGACTACCATTGGGATCAATCAGGTACAGGATAAGGATTCTGGATTATTTTCCCGTTTTTTTAATTTAATTTTTGAGAGTGGTCGAGTTCATTTTTAGCCTTCTCATTTGTGAGAGCAGTCGAGTTTATTTCAGATATTCTCATTTTAAAAATCATCTCCGGCTAATTGTTGAGAGAGCGTTGGTGTTGCCTTTTTAGAGGTTTGCGCTCACTGAGTTCTCTTATTATTATTATTATTATTATTATTATTATTAAGGCAACAAGCTGGCTGAATCATTAGCATGCCAGGTGAAATGCTTAGCGGTATTTCACCAGTCACTCCATTCTGACTTCAAATTCCTCTAAGGTCCACTTCATCTTTCATCCTTTCGGGATTGATAAAATAAGTACCAGTTGAACAGTGGGGTTGATGTAATTGACTAGTCCCCTACCCTAAAATTTCAGGCCTTGTGCCTATAGTAGAAAGGATTATTATTCTTTTTTTTCTTTTATTCTTTTACTCGTTTCAGTCATTTGACTGTGGCCATGCTGGAGCACCGTCTTTAATCAAGCAAATCGATCCCAGGACTTATTCTTTGTAAGCTTAATGCTTATTCTATCGGTCACTTTTGGCAACCTGCTAAATTACGGGGATTAAACACACCAGCATCAGTTGTCAAGCGATGTTGGGGGGACAAACACAGACATACAAACATCTACACATATACATATGTGTGTGTGTGTATACGATGGGCTTCTTTCAGTTTCCATCTACCAAATCCATTCACAAGGCTTTGGTCGGCCCGAAGCGACAGTAGAAGACAATTGCCCAAGGTGCCATGCAGTGGGACTGAATCCGGAGCCATGTGGTTGGTAAGCAAGCTACTTACCACACAGCTATTCCTGCACCTATTGGTGGTGAGCTTACAGAATGTTCAAGCATTGTAAAAATGCCTTGTGCTTTTTCTTCCAGCTTGTTACCTTCTGAGTTTGAGTCCTGCTATGATAAACTTTCTGCCTCAGCCTCAGAGTCTGGAGCTGACGACGAGCAAGTTGAGGGCCTGTTGTCTGTAGCACTGTGTCTTCCATCTTATAACAATGGGTAGAGATGTAGGATGAGCAGGAGTGTAAACATGTCAGGAGCATTGGCGCTGGGGTGAGAAGTGGGAGAAAAACACAGAAAAGACAAAAGAGAAACCAAACCAAAGCCAAGTAAGTTAGTTGAGGAGGAATTCATCTACTCCTAGAACTGCATGGAACTCAATGAGTCCTTTGAACAGCCAACGAGGAATGGTTGGATATGCTAAACAAGTTGAAGAAAGACTACAACTGTGTTGACTGAAGAGATTAACTTTGAGTTTTGTAGAACATTTGAAGGATAAGCTGTTGGTGGGAACCACCCATGCACTTCATGCACAGTCAGAGTGCAACTACCTACCTAAAGGATTTTGGAGAATTCTAGCTCTTTCTCTCTCTCTCCCCTCCCCCCTCTCTCTCTCTGACACCAGAAATATTCAGGGGCACCTTTGAAAATATTACTTTCTTAGGAGTGGAAGGTGTTCAGTGTCATGGAGTTGTTCTCATCTTACCTAGATTGAAGCTTCTCTCTCATATGTGGGTAGGTTGCCTTTGTTTGTTTTTTTTTTTTTTATTATTTATATTCATTTATTTATATATGTGTATAGTTATTCATTTTTTACAAAATTTATGTTTTTATGCACCAATTTTGACTTGATATATTGTATAACATTTGCTGCACCCCTGTTTTGGTATGTGTGTGTGTGTGTGTGTGTGTGTGTGTGTGTGTGTGTGTATATATATATATATATATATATATATATATATATTGTAGTTTCAGCTCAGAGCTGTGGCCATGCTGGGGCATTTATGATGATGATTGTTAGAAAACATAAATCTGGAGAAGCACACTCTAAGAAGTAGAGTAGTCTGTGTATTTTTTTTTGGGTGGGGGAGGCTGGTCTATGGAGTTATCCTGGGTTTCCTGACCAGGGTTATCATCAGACACTAAGACCTCTTTGAAATATGAGGTGGGTGGGGTGGGGGGAAGCCTCATTACAAATGTAAACATATATATAACTATGTACATCATTTCACATCCAGTAAACCCTTTTCCGAACATGCAATGTGCTTGTGGCATACAATGAAATTATTACCACTCCATTCTGAGTTCAAACTCTGCTGAGGTCAACTTTGCCTTTCATCCTTTCAAGGTAGATAAATTAAGTACCAGTGAAATACTGGGGTTGATGTAATCAACTAGGCCCCCCTCCCCCAAGATTTCAGGCTTTGTGCCTATAGCAGAAAGAATCATTATTATTATTACTATTATCATTCACTTTATACATTTCCTCATATTCGTATTGTAACATACTTTTATTATCCAGTGTTACTATATCAGATTACTTTCTGCATTCCTCAGTTGGCACTGAATTGTTTTTCAATCTATGAACTTGCTTGCTTCTTCATCTAATTGTCTATTTCTTCATCTCTCTCTCTCTCACACACATAAACACATGCACTTGCATTCACACGCACAAATGCATGCATGTACACACACACACACATTCACATGTATATATGTGTATGTGTATGTATATGTATGTGTGTTTACCTTTGCTTGTGTTCACTGACTCCTGATTAATTACACATCCTTACTTTAACCTAGTTTTCTTCATGTGGTGCCACAATAAAGGTTGCTTGTGAAAACCTGCCATCAAATAGAACAAGGGTCTGTTCCATGATCAATGCCCCAAAGACTCTTCTGTCAGCCAGCTCACAGTTCACTTTCTCTTGTCTCTTAGTTTAGATACCAACATCCATCAGTTTCCGTCCAGCTTGGACCTTGCTCTTCATCATCATCGTTTAACGTCCGTTTTCCATGCTGGATTTCGATTTCGATTTCACTTGCCTCAACAGGTCTTCGCAAGTAGGGTTTTGTGTCGTGTATGTATGTATATATATATATATATATATATATAT
>NC_068981.1:79478168-79492863 GCF_001194135.2 Octopus bimaculoides | reverse complement strand
TGTCTCTCTATTTCTCTCTTTCTCTCTCTGTGAAAGTATCTGTCACTACAGTATCGAAATGTGATTGTTTCAGTTAGTGGAATAGTTTCATTTTTAAAGTGAAAGTATTTGACATGAGTGTTTTTGTTTCACTTTTGACACGTAATACTTAAATAGTGGAGGAGATATTATGTTGCCGTGTGCTCGAACTCTGCAAGAAGTTAATAATTTTTTTTGACTAAAACACAACTGGAACCCTAAGTAAGGCATGTGTAAAATTTGAATGAAATTGGTTGCGTAGTTCTCGAGTTTTAGGGATTCACACAGACAGACAGACAGACACACATTCTCATTTTTATATATATAGATTATGGTCAATCTTTTGCACCAAATATTAGATAACTGAGCTTTTACCTAATAACTACCCATCAGAGATGGCAGGTTTGGGAAAAATAGCAACTCTTCTCTGTTACTGGGGTTGGGGAAATGACACATCCAGTTTGCTGGTGCTGGGAAAAATACGAAACAAAGTTGTGGGAGGCAAATAAAACGGATTTATGTAATCTTATGCCCTTCTCTCCTACAAAACTCATGTTATGTATCAAAGGTTAGTGTGTGGCGTGTGTGTGTGTGCATGCGTGTGTGTGTTGGGGGAGTTTGAAGAGGTTGATGGGTGTGCAGAGTTGATGTGTGTACAGGGTGCTTTTTTGAGGGGGATTGGGCTGGTACCCAAACCTTCAATCTGATGTGTGGTTGTATGTGTGCCTGTGCATATCTGGTCAAAACTCTGCTGGGTTCTCAAGATATGATGGTGGATGTCCTAGTGTTTATAATCATGGTAGAGCCTGTAGGCAAGCCATCCTGTATCTTCTCTAATGTGAGCACAGGCAAAAAATTTCACCCATGCAGTTTAGACAGATGTCTGGGTGAAGAAAGTTAAGACTTATTGGGGCAAGCGAAAGCGAAATCGGGATGGCACATGTGCCCAGTGTCACCTTTCTGGCACTTGTGCCTGTGGCATGTGTAAGGATTTTCGAGCGAGATCGTTGCCATGCCCCTGAACTGACTCTTGTGCGGGTGGCACATAAAATACACCATTTTGAGCATGGCCGTTGCCAGTACCGCCTGACTGGCCTTCATGCCGGTGGCACGTAAAAGCACCCACTACACTCTCTGAGTGGTTGGCGTTAGGAAGGCCATCCAGCTGTAGAAACTCTGCCAAATCAGATTGGAGCCTGGTGTAGCCATCTGGTTTCACCAGTCCTCAGTCAAATCATCCAACCCATGCTAGCATGGATAGCGGACGTTAAACGATGATGATGATGAATTCTCTTCTTGACTAAGAATAGCCTGCACTTTTTGCTACTGTTAAAATAAGGCTTGCATTTCTTCAGGATTTTCCACTTGTAATTTCTGATGCTGTCTTTCAACATATATGCTTAAGCAAGGCTGTGACATTGCATCTCTCCTGGATCGTAAAGGAGAACTTATGGTTGTTGAATCTGGTCCTGAAAGGAGCTATTATACCCACATGCTTTTGCATGTTTGACTGTCCACAGGGTCCCTTGACATTACCTTTGCCTCATATATGACTCTCTCCCTGTTATAGTGACAATTAGGGAGGCATGTGTTGTTGTCTCTGCACGAGCTTGTTTCCTGTCACTTGAGTTAATTTTTTTCACAGCACTCTATATTAAATGTGATGCTTCTTCTCCCTCAGTAACAGAGAGCGGTTACCATTTTTCCCCCATACCTACCATCTCTGATGAGCACAGTTTTTAGCTAGCCCTCCAGTCACCTAATATCTGGTGCAAAAGTAAATGGTAAGAGATTGGCTGTAATGAATCTGTAATATTGTATACTTTGGTTAATATACCCACATTTTTGACAAATATACTATTATACTATTATTTATTTTATATGTTTCAGCCCTAAGGCTGTGGCCATACTGGGGCACTGTGACTTACAGACTCTGAAGTGACTCTGTGTGTGTGTGTGTGTGTGTATTGACTCATTCACTCAATGCTCTCCTATGCATGGTCATTCCTTCCAGCAGAACCTCCTTCCCCACCTTCCTTTTTAGATGTTCTGCCATCTGCTGTTGTAAATACAAATCCTGTACCTTCACATATGTGAGAAGCCCACCTTTTAAGTTGTCTATTATGTAAATGTCATCATTGCCATCATCATCATCTTAATTTAAGGTGAATATTTTTGTTGAATGTTTATAATTAAAATTGTTTCTAATTTCAAATATATATTTCAAATGTCACTTAATTTCAAATTGCAATTTTATTTTCTATCCTTAGGATAAGCAAGGTGTGGAACTTGGGCCCAAAGCTCTCAGAGATCATGGTCTCATCACTTCTTTAGAAGATTTAGGTATGGGTATAACTTGTTTAATAATTTCATTGATATTTTTTTTCTATTCATGTAAATAAATGTAATACCATCTCAAGAAAGCTTTGAAAATGTCTCATCAATAAAATTTCATCATCTTAATCACTTTCATGTCTACTTTTCCATGCTTGCATGAGTTTAGCAAATTTTCTGTAGCTGGATGCCCTTCCTGGTGCCAACCCTCACCTGTTTCCTAGCAAAGTGATATTTCTCCCAAGTAGAATTTCTGTGGTCAGGTGCCCTTCTTGTCACCAAACCTCACCCCTCTCCAAATAAGGTAATGTTTGCCATGGTTCGACATGTTCTCAAAGAAGATTGGAGACTAAGGATACCACTTGTTTGCTGGTGTCGCTCATTTTCAACCATCATGTAATGATAAGACAAAGAGAAACTTACACATGCATCCAACATCTGACAGACTCCTTTCAGTCTCCATCTACCAAATTTTTGGTCAGCCTAGGACTATAGTAGAAAACATTTATCCAATTTGCCATGCAGTGGGACTGAACCAGAAACTATTCAAGTCATCTATATGTATGACCTTACTGTACTCAATAAGGGCTTTACTCTCTGCAACGTACAATAATTTTGTATAATGGACAGTAGTGGAAGGCAGGATTGATATTGTAAATTCTACCCAAATTCACTTTGTCATCCTTCTGAGATTTATAAAATAAATGCAAGTCACGCACTGGATTTAATATATTCAACTATGACTTTGACTGCCATAATTGAATGGTAAATAATTGAATGGTAAATCAGCAAAAAGAGTAAAACAAAAAATAAACTGCGAAAGAAAACAAAATGTTATTACACTAAGTAAATGTTGGTTTTACTACATGAATTTCAAATATGATAAATTAACAGAAATTTATTTTGCTCAGTGAAAAAATTATTATAATTGGTGAACATATACTTTTACCTTTTTTTACTTGTTTCAGTCAAGTATCAGGCTGGGGCACCACTTTGAAGGGTTTTGTCAAACAAATCAACCTCATACAGTTCTACATTTAAGAGATGACGAATTATGTACATTATTTACATTTGACAGATATTTGTCCTTATCTTGTCTGTTGTTAACACAACGTCTTGGCTGATATATCCTCCAGCCTTCATCAGGCGTCTTGGGGAAATTTCAAACCTGGGTTCTCATTCCTAAGGTATTTTTCGATGTTGTTATCATTATTAATAATAATAATAACATTGAAAAATACCTTATTATTAATAATAATAACAACAACATTGAAAAATACCTTATTATTAATAATAATAATAATAATAACATTGAAAAATACCTTAGGAATGAGAACCCAGGTTCGAAATTCCCCCAAGATTCAGGCTGGAGGGTATATCAGCCGAAACGTTGTTAACAACAGACAAGATGAGGACAAATATCCGTCAAATGTAAATAATGTAAATCAATCTCAGTACTTATTTTATTTTATCAGTCTTTTTTACTGAACTGCTAAGTAACAGGGATGTAAGCAAACCAGTATGCCTTGACAAGTGATGGTGGATACACACATACACACACACAATGGGCTTCTCCACAGTTTCTGTCTACACAACTCACTCATAAGGCATTGGTCTGTCTGGGGCTATAGTAAAAGACATTTGCCCAAGGTGCTGTATAATGGAACTGAACCTGAAGCCACATGGTTAGGGAGTGACCTTCTTAACCATATAGTCATGCCTGAGTTTGTGGTTGGTAAAGAAAACATACAGGCACCTGTTAAAGTTGTACTTTAATGAGGTGTTCTTTTATCTTCATGTTTATAAATAAATGTATTTTCTGTTGGTTTTGACAATGAGTATCATAATTGTTTAATCAACTAGACAGCCTGCTCATTGAATTGGTTTGTTAAGTCGCTGAGTATTCCAGACACATGTACCCTTTATGTCATTTATAAGCAGAATTAGTATAAGCGTCATGAAGCTCAATTTTTGAATTACAGATCCAGTTCACTTGACAGGCTTCTATACAGTTTCCATTTACCCAAATTCACTCACACACTATGGTAAATGTACTTGCCCAACATATTACAGTGTGAGATTGAACCCTAGACCTCATGTGAGATTGAACCTTAGACTCTTCAGATATGCTTGTGCCCTCATTGAATTGTAGTGTAAGGGACAGATTATTTCATGAACACTTGTATCTTTAACCCTTCAGCATTCATATTATTCTCTCAAATATAATGCTTATTCATTCACATTGTTTTGAATTAATATGTCTTATCTCATAGCTTTGAGATTTTAATGTTGGGATTGTTTGTTTTTAGAATGACATAGTAGGATAAGTCTGAGAGGTTGGATCTGACTAGTTTGAACATAAAACCAGTAAAATATCAGGGCTGGATATGGCCTTTTTAAATGCTAAAGGTTTAATGTAATCTTCAGGGAGAACAAGTGTGACATGATAGTGTCTAGCGAGGCTGGTCCTTGGAATCACAGGTACTGCCTCTTCCTACAACCTTCCATACAGTTACTGTTTACATCTTACAGCCTTCCATTTATTTTCTGTCTGCATAATCTCAACAAGTGTACTTGAGACTATGATAGGAAACATTTGCACCTGGAACCTCATTATTGCAAAACAAACTTCTCAACCATTTAGACATAATAATACCCTTGTATGACACACGGAATGATTAGTACCAAACTTCAAAGGAATAAATGCGTGAAGGTTAGAAATAAACATTATGGGTATATATAGTAGATAACATATACATCAAAGTATACCTAACTTATATCAATTGTTTCTAACTGAATATTAGATAGTTGATGATCTCTCTTATGTTAATGTAATGCATGTAGTTTCATTTACCACTGATTCATTCACCACTGATCTGGGATAATATGGTATGTTCAGTTGTGAATCATGTTATGCTTATCACAGATTGATGTCATAACACCAGTTGGTGATTAGTCAAAGATTCTGCTTGTACTACAAAAGCATGCCCTGGCAACCATCCACAATGTTCAGCTACCCACGATGCACTGACTATCACTTGTTTCCATTGCTATGCTGCAAGTCTACATACTTTTTATACTGATTTATGTACTTGTACGTATCAACATGGGACCAGTGAGCAGAAAGATACGTTGGCATTTGATCCTAACAAATAATGCAATTGAGTATTTTCTACATGAAAAGGTAGGACTGATCATGAAAAACCATAATATTAGTAGCTTTGCTGCTGTGATCTGCAAGTTTGCTACCAGTAAATCTACTATTCATTCCATTTACAAAGTGCACAGAGATTATTTATTTATCACTGTGTTGTTTGGAACCAAAACCTCATGATAAACAAGGATAGATGTACTAGAAACAAGTGTCTCTTGACAATGACCTTACTTTTTTGTTTTCCATTCTATATTCATTTCCATTCCAAAGGCATTGCCAATATATTTTATTTTAGTGACTGAAATGTTTAGAACATTCATAAATTTTTATATGTTCATTCTTCCTAGTTAGGCTTACACTCTCATATTTTGTGAGTGTGTGTATGTGGGCCCAGCAAAATTCACTTGAAATAGAATATGGAACATACGATATCATATAGATTAGATCTGACATGAATGTCATTCTCTATGAGAAGTATATATTTTTAAGTACTTTCTTGCAAAATAATCCTTTCTACAACGGGGTGGAGTTAGTTGATTATATTGATCCCAATTCCAAACTGGTACTTATTTTATTGATCCAAAATGGATGAAAGGTAAAGTTGATCTCAGTGGAATTTGAACTCAAAATCTAATACTAAGTATTTTTGTCCAGCATACTAATGATTCTGCTTGTTGCTGCCTTACTTTCTGGCAAAATAGTAAAACCATTTTAATGACATTGCTATCAATCTTTTTATAAAAGTATTTCTCTGACATTTAACAGGCACATGTTGTTTCACTCCAGGTTAGGCCTGATCAGACTTACAATCAAAAGTATTTTTACTGGGACTCAGTTTTTTTGTCTAGACATATTGAGGAATGATGATGATGGTGATGATAAGTAAAACCACTTTATCCAAAGTGTTTTCCTTTTTGTTCTTTTAAAGATAATAATAATGGGGTGTGAAACAAGGAGATTTAGCTATTATTACTTGAAGTTTGAGTGACTACATAAAGTTCTCTCATTTGTGTGACAATTACATGATTTTCATATCATTAAACATCATCCTTTTTATATCTGTCTGCATGGGTTGGACAGGTGTTTTCTATCACATCTCACCACTTGTTCATTCTTTTGTTATTTCGTATTGCTTTGTAGGTCACAGAATAAATGACTATGGGAATATTCAGTTTGAGAATATTGAAGAAGATGATAAACAGTCTCTTATTAAAAATGGACTGTTTTTGAGCCATGCAAGTAAAAAGGTAATTTTTCTAGAGTTTTCATTCCTATTTAGAAATTTAGTTATCAGGAAACTTAACCCTTTCACTGTGGAAATCCGATATATCCGCTTGAAATTTCATTACCCTTAATCGTAGAAAGCAGTTTTATATATCAATTTATCTTTTATTGAGGTTTGTCATGTTTGAAATTGTTTTTTGTTGAGATATATCAAGTTCACTGAGGTAACATGACTTGCAGAAAACACTAATTCTATTTTTTGGTAGATATTTAACATCATTCTTGGAATAACCATTAAATTCAATTTCACAGTTAAAGGGTTAATTAACTTTATATTTTAATTGTTTTTAGCTTTAACTAACAGTTTTTCTTAGATTTAATGTTGCTATTCTCATTGAATTTATCTGAAACTGTTGTTTTGAGTGTAGCTGTCACTATAAACTTTGAAATAATAAACTACTATTCACACGTTTATACAAGCTCTTCTACCCTAACAAAGTTTTATTGCTGTACTCTTCTACCCTAACAAAGTTTTATTGTTGCAATGTTATTGGATATTATTTTAATACTGAGAGAAGCAACAAACATATCATCATATCTTTGTTGTTAGTGTGACTTGTGTCATTACTAATACAGTAAAATCTTTCAAAGCTAAATTATATTCTATATTGTCTGTGGTCAGTTACAATAATACACGATTGATTTCATCTGTATAACAGTGGCCCAAATCTGTAGTTTATGGGGAATATATTATGTGAGTTCTTTAAAATATATAACTGTATGAATAACATTGTTGTGTCTCTGTCCATAACCATGCTATGTACAGAATATATTTTGTGTGATACTGAAATGTTTAGGGAGCTAGCTCTATTGAACTGTATTAAAAACACTATCCATTAAAGAAATGTTAGTTGTTATTTCTCTTATATGCCACTGTGTCAGATATATAAGGCAAGTGAAACATTATTAGAGGATGTAGCCAATAGCTAAGCTTTGATTCTTGATCAAATGATAATTATTTATTGTTCTGCTGTCTTTGAGAAAACATGTCTACTCCAAAGTGCCATTTCCTTTCTTAATTCTCAAAACTATCATTATGATTGATATAATTTGTTGCTTTTGATGTAAATATAATCTTTTGAAATGCAAACATTCTCCACTCAGGTTTATGTATCAGGTGTGTATAAGAGTAATTAAGAGGCTCTTTTCACATATTGTGTGGCAAGTACAGAGCAAGCCAACAAAGCTGATGATTGCTGTAACAAAGCCAATAAATAATCGAAAAAAGTGGAGTTTAAAGCAGTGAAATCTCATGACCTGTTTGGCTTTTAACTAATAATAAATGTTAAATTTCATACTGAAGTTATTTGGGTAATGTTTTTCTTCTCGCATTCAAATGCTGTAATGGAACAAATGTCATACTGAATGAGTGTAGAATTAATTTAATGTCATTTTCTACTCTTCTGGTAGTTAAAACAACCATAGGAAATTGGTAGTTTGATTTTAGAGTGCTATAATTACTTCTCATGGAGAGGTTAAGTGCCTAGTTTGCTTTTATCTATTCTTTGCAATTGATATTATGTAAATATACATGCACATAAATCAGCATTGATTCTCTTTTAACTCACATTGTCCAAGTAGAGGAAAGTACTGAATTATTTATATATTTATATGTACTGGAATCATAGAACAAATTTCACATTTGTATAATTTGTATACTAATTTGTCTATAAAAATGTGTTTAGTCAAATTTATTACAATTGCTGTTTAAAATACATTGCAAAAGTTCACACATGCTAAAAAATATAAAAGTCAAATTCAGAAGTGACCTTTGAATATTACTGGTATTACTGGTTAAAAGTGATCTTGTAATGTTATTGGTAAACATGTAGAGTTACAGTTGTCAACCTTTAGTTAAAGAAGGATATTACAGCATAATGCAGAACGTAAACACTTAGCAAATGCTTTCATCTAAGTACTTTCATGAAACTGTGTTAGAATGAAATAAACATTTATAAATTGATTTTGATCCACTTTTATTTAAAATGTTTTTTATAATATCTACACATTGGTTTTATGAACAAGTCATCATGGCCATTTTGCAGACATAAAACTGGCCATTTCAGTTCATGAATTGCTGAAATGAATTTCTGAGTAGCTATAAGCAACGTCTCTTGGCGAGGTTCATTTCCTTCCACTCCCTTCATCACGGCTTCACGAAGGAGGGAAGGGGAAGGGGGGGGATTTATACTCGAGGATTTAGGGTAACTTGATCAATAAAGTAATTGAGTTACCAGAATATTGTAAAACTTTGGACTCAGCACAACAGAGAGAGAGAGAGAGAGGAATGGATACAGAGGAGAGAAACATAAAAATGCATGTTTTAAAAGATGAATTGATTGACCACCATTCAAGCGTGGTCGTTACCAGTGCCGCTGGACTGGCTCTTGTGTCGGTGGCACGTAAAAAGCACCATTCAAGCGTGGCTGATGCCGGTTCCACTTGACTGGCCCTCATGCAGGTGGCATGTAAAAAGCACCCACTACACTCTCGGAGTGGTTGGCATTAGGAAGGGCATCCAGCTGTAGAAACTCTGCCAGATCAGATTGAAGCCTGGTGTAGCCATCTGGTTCACCAGTCCTCAGTCAAACCGTCCAACCCATGCTAGCATGGAAAGCGGACGTTAAACGACGATGATGATGATGAAGCTGTCCATGGATACTTGTAAGCTGTCTTAACTTTTGTTCTAAAAGCCATGCAAATGATGTGTTCATTCATGTGTGATTCCCCTGCCCAAATATATAAATTTTTCTCTTGAGTTCTCATACCAGGAGACAATTTAGCACATTTTTGTTTTGACATTTTCTTGAGTGTTTCTTTTTGTTTCCATCAATCCCTTACTCATTTTCCAACATACAAAATTGTCTCTTAACATTACAATTTCCATGTTCTTCAGCATGTTTAGTTGGACAAAATTTAAAACCAACCTCAAAACTTTATCTTCTGCCTTCAGTGCTAATAATTTAGATTTCAGTAACTTTTTCTACCATAAATGCAGTGAAATCTTTGCAACACTTCTGCTAACAAATCTGTGTGTATATAGGTGAAACATTTAGACAGGTATGAGTAAGTGTAACATGCATATTATCATAGATACCTTTATATCTTGTTGCAAAATTAAATTCCCCATTAGCAGTTGTTTGTTTCCACACATGATATCAACATTCTGTGTTTATTTACAATGCTGCCAGTAGCTTACTCTGAGTTTATTTGTATATGCATGTGTGTCTGTGTTACTATGTGCTGCAAATTTGAATGTAGATCAAGGTTCAGTATGTAAGCTGTAGGAGACTTTTCACTGCTTTGTTTTAAAAACAGTGCAACTTTGCTATTAGCATATTACTATCATGTTATCACTATTACAGAAAAAATTTATATTATTGTAGTGATGAGTTGGCCTATTTCCAGTACTGTTGTTGTTGTTTTTTTTTGGGGGGGGGGGGTATTAAAAAAAAAACAACTTTATTAGTGAAATAAAGTTGTCCCAAGAGAGGCTTCACTTTTCTGTGCTATATTCTCAATAAACAATCCTATGTAGAACTCCTCACCTACTGATGTTCTGGGTGTGTGTGTGTATTTTATTTCCTATTGTCACTACACTCTCAATATGTTCTTAGGGAATGGCTGAAAGTGAGAAACGGAACCATAGATGTGTGAGAGCCAGTTAATAGGTGCATTCTACCTGTCCATTACATGAGAATTTGGATAACCTGCAAGAAATACTTGAAACGCAGAATTAAACACATTAATATAGCAATCCTTGAGTTTAGAATATCACTTCCCTATCTTTTGTCACTTAGATTAAAACCATTTCAGTTTTGAAATCATATCGTAAATAGCACCATTTGAGCGTGATCGTTACCAACCTTCCTGGCACTTGTGTCAGTGGCATGTGAAAAGACATTTGAGCGAGATCATTGCCAGTACCGCCTGACTGGCCTTCATGCCGGTGGCCCGTAAAGCACCCACTACACTCTCGGAGTGGTTGGCGTTAGGAAGGGCATCCAGCTGTAGAAACTCTGCCAAATCGGATTGGAGCCTAGTGTAGCCACCTGGTTCACCAGACCTCAGTCAAATCGTCCAACCCAGGCTAGCATGGAAAGTGGACGTTTAACGATGATGATGGTGATGATGATGATATCTGTTGTAAGCTTGAAATATTTTGTATTGCTGTTCATTTCATTATTGTTTATATATATATATATATATATATATATATGTCATCGATATTCTTCTGCAGGCTACCTCAAAGATTAATGACAATGATCTTATATCTTTGTAGCTGGAGATTTTAATGGGCATGTCGGACAGCGACCTGGTATCTTCCATGGTGTACATGGAGGCCATGGAGTTGGTACCAGAAATAAAGAGGGAACTAGGCTCCTGGAGTTCTGCAATGCAAATAACCTATTGATCTGCAACACCAACTTCAGGAAGCCAGTCAGCCACCTGATAACCTATCAGTCAGGTGACTCTGCTAGCCAGATTGATTTCATTCTCACAAGACAGTGGGATGCATGGTTGCTCTTAAATACAAAGACCCTCCCTGATGAAGAATGTACCCCCCAGCATAGACTAGTTATTAGTGACTTTAAACTTGACGTCAGAAGGATGACAAAAAGCAAACCAATCTGGAAAAGAAGGACTTAGAAGCTTAAGAACCCTTCACATGATCAGAGATTTAGGGATATCCTTACTGAGAAATTTGATGATAGGGAAGTCCTGTGACATAGAAGGCAGCTGGAAATTCCTGTTAGACAGCTTGCTGAGTGCTACAGAGCAAATCTGTGGCTGGTGAAAAGTCCCTTCCAGACCTAGGGTAACATGGTGGTAGATAGGGCCATTAGAGCAAAGAGACAGGCCTGGAAGAGTGGGGGAAGCAGGAGACTGTATCAGATAGCAAAAACGGAAGCTAGGAGACAGGTATATATAGCCAAGGGAGTAGCAGAAAGAAGTTTTCCAATGTTAATCGATGTGAAGACCAAAGAACTGAAGTATTTCAGATTGCAGGACAGTGTGTGAGAAAAAACCGTGATGTTATAGGAGAGAAATGTGTCCACATGGATGATGGTGCCCTTGCGTTTAATGACTCTGCAAAGAAAAAGGCTTGAAGATGCCATTATGAAAGACTGCTGAATGTGGACAACGAATGGGTAGAGAAGAGTCTGTCAAAGGTTGACCCAATAGAGGGACCAGCTACCTGAATTGACAGTACCCTGGTAGATAAAGCAAATAAGGATATGAAGACAGGGAAAGCACCTGGCCCATCAGGAATCACTGCTGAGATGCTTAAAATATCGGGCAGTGTGGGTTATGGTCTTGTCACCCGCATCGTAAATAAGGTAGTTCATGAAGGAGTCATACCCAATGACTGGTGTAGTAGCACCATAGTCAACTGTTACAAAGTCAAAGGTGATGTTTTAGATAGAAATAACTCCAACGGTATCAAATTACTGGATCAGGTGATGAAAATTACAGAGAGGGTCATAGCCCAACTAATTAGGGAGAGAGTTAGACTAGATGAGATGCAGTTTGGTTTTCTGCCAGGCAGAAGCACCACTGATGCTATATTTCTGGTAAGGCAACTGCAGGAGAAATACATAGCCAAAGATAAACCTTTGTACTTGGCTTTTGTTGACTTGGAGAAAGCCTTTGACAGGGTCTCCCAATCCCTTATCTGGTGACCAATGCAGAAACTGGGGATAGATGAGTGGTTGATAAGAGTTGTACAAGCTCTGTACAGTGATGCTGTCAGTAAGGTGAAGGTTGGCAACGACTATAGTGAAGAATTCCAGGTAGAAGTAGGGGTTCACCAAGGATCAATCCTCAGCCCCCTCTTATTCATCATAGTCCTCCAGGCAGTAACAGAGGAATTCCTCTATGCTGATGACCTTGCTCTAATAGCCAAGTCACTGCCAGAAATAGAGACAAAGTTTAGGGTGTGGAAGCAAGGTCTAGAATTGAAGGGACTTAGGGTTAACCTAGCAAAAAAACAAAGTCCTAGTAAGTAGGAAGGCTGACGAATCACAAACCCCTTCAAGTAGATGGCCCTGCTTGATCTGTAAAAAAGGCGTGGGTAGAAACTCCATATGATGTACCTGGTGTAAGCTATGGACACATAAAAGGTGCAGCAATATCAAAGGAAGGTTAACCGAGAAGATAGTTTTTGTGTGTGGCAGATGCACATGGGCAATAAGCACTGAAGATGTACAGAAAACAGATTTCATCACATGCCAGGGGGAAAACCTAGTAGTTAATAGCTTCTGCTACCTAGGCGACCAAGTCTGTAGTGAGGGTGATTGCTCTGAGAGTGTAGTGGCTAGAATAAGAATCACCTGGGCAAAGTTCAGGGAGCTCCTACCTCTGATCGCAACTAACGACCTCTCGCTTGGGATGAAAGGTAGACTGTATGGTGCATGTGTGTGAACTGACATGCTACATGGCAGTGAAACATTAGCCATGACTGCTGAGGACATGCATAGGCTTGAAAGAAAACAAACTAGTATGATTTGCTGGATGTGTAATGTCAGAGTGCATACACGACAGTGTAAACGCCCTGAGAGAAAAGTTGGACATAAGAAGCATCAAATGTAGTGTGGAAGAGAGACATCTGCACTGGTATGGTTGAGGACAGCTGTGTGAGGAAGTGCCACAACCTAACTGTGAAGGAACCTGTAGAAGAGGCAGACCCAGGAAGACATGGTATGAGATGGTGAAGAATGACCTTTGAACATTGAGCCTCACAGGGGTAATTACAGGAGACCGAGACCTTTGGCAATAAACAGTGACTGAGAAGACCAGGCAAGTAAAGTGAGATCGCAGCCATGGCCGATGCTAGTGTTGCATGTCCGGCTCATTTAAGAGTAGCCCTGATGCGTCAGGCGATATGATATGCTTCAAAAGAGCTGTTTTATAGATATTTCAAAATAATGATGCTATGATGCTAGGTGTTTCCATTATTTTGTCCAACCCCTGTATATATACACACCGTAAAAGCCCATGTAATTTATGCACTTTTTTCCGCAAAAACAAAAATAAACTGTAGGAGGTGTATAAATTAAATAAGTAGATCGGTTCCAGAATTTTTTTAGAAATTTTTTTTTGTTGGAAAATGACGTACAAATGTAAACATTCGTACGGGAAGTTGACTCATTTAATGTCAGAATAGGTTTTCACACAAAAAATATAATGTAGTTGACTTTTATGTATGCTGAACAGTATAATGCTTACTTTTTCTGTATAAATTTACTGAAACCATTAAATGGTTAATTGCTTTTTGAAGTTTGACGTTCATGCTGGTAATCACAGCCTGGGCCATATTTTGCATTGCTTCAAGTTTCTATCTGTCGTAATGGAGCCGAGCAATTTCCTTAAATAGATCGTTTTTTCCTCCACTTAAGAAGTTTATCTTGTGTTTGCCTCCAGGGAGCTATTGCTCGCTTTCTCTGCATTAGGACACTGAAATTCATCACCGCCGCTTCCAGCTCTTACTGCACCTAACGCCGCCGACAACATAATTCATCCTTGTGCATGTGAACTCACTAAGTGAATATGACTTAGCTTTCCTACAGAAACCTTCTTTTACCTTATAGGATGTTTAATGTCATTTCATGTTGAATTATGCAGCAATTTTATGTTCTCTTCATAGAATACTTGTAATGTATGTATTACCAGTTCTTTTGGCATAGTAGATTCTTGCTATTCTTGTTTATGTCTCCTCACAGACATGTATATTCTAAGAAGTCGCTTCTTAAGTTTCGCACCTCTCTTGTTCGGAAAAAAGAAGAACACTTGCAAAGCTGTTTATTTCCTCCTTTCGCTTTTTAATGTTTATTTCAGCAGGTTACCAAACTATCAGTTTCCTCTCCCGGCTTAGACGGTAATGACAAATTTTAAAGTTTGCTT
>NC_068981.1:79454838-79478158 GCF_001194135.2 Octopus bimaculoides | reverse complement strand
GTTAGCACGCAGGGCGAAATGTTTAGCGGTATTTCGTTTGTCTTTATGTTCTGAGTTCAAATTCCGCCGAGTTGACTTTCATCCTTTCGGGGCTGATAAATTAAGTACCAGTGGCGTACCGAGGTCGATCTAATCAACTGGTCCCCTCCCCCAAAATTTCGGCCCTTGTGCCTAGAGTAAAAAAAGAAAAGAATAGACAGAAAATCAGAGCTTGAGACAAGAAGACACTTTCGACCAATCAGAATTCTGTTTACATAATCAGTTTGATTGGTCAGCTTCCTCTGTTGGTAGAGTAAAGTGTCATCCAAGCTGATGTTTATTTTGCAACATTTGTACGTATTTATCAGCTTTGTTTTTGTTGGTTAGAATTATCAACAACTTCTGTTGTGATCGTGATTTGAGAAGACATACAGAAGTATGCATAATCTCTTGTGGGCAAGAAATGTGAAATAAAGTTTATTATAAACAACACAAACACTTCGTAATTTAATATCCTTCAATGTGATACCTGTTAAACAGAAATTATTTTTATTTAATGACAATTTAATAAAATTTAATCATAAGTAAGTGAAATCATGCTAAATACAACTAAGTTGAAAACCTTTTCCCATATCGGCCATTCTGAAAACTTTTGGGGGCGAATTTTACACGAGTAGAAGCTTTTTTAAAACAATTTTTATCCTGAAAATCATTTGTGTAAATTATACATGTGTGCAAATTACATGGGTTTTTACGGTATCTATCTATCTATCTGTGTGTGTGTGTGTGTAACCCAGGCATTGAACATGTGAGTTAAGCACACGCACTTTTTTTCCTGACTTTCTTTTCTTCTTTCTTTTCCTCCATTCTTTCTCCCCTTCTCTGAACTTTTTCTCTGTATCTGACAAAGGACTATGTCCAAAACGGTATACTTTTATTTTATAACTTACACCTTTATAACTCTTTTTTTTCTTTGAGTTTCAACCTTATAATCTTTCCTACTATAGGCACAAGCTCTGAAATTTTGGGGGATGGTGCTAGTTGATAGTAACCAATTAGATGCTGCCTTCTTGACTTCAGTGGTAATTTCATGTTTTGCAGATGTTTGTATGTGCATTTGTAAATCCTATTGCATGCCTGTGTATGCATGTCTATAGATGATAGGGTGCGTGTGTAGTTTTAGACTGTATATGTGAATGTGTGTGTGTACTGTAACCCTCGACTATCGCGGGTGTTACATTCCAAAACCCCTGTGATATGTGAAAATGCGTAAAGTGGAAACACTACTGTACTGTATATATATTTTTATTTTTATAATTTGTATATATTTATTTTATTATAAATGCAAAACACCACCACACACTGGCCTCCCTACTTTCGTTTTCCATACAGTGTGCACAATTCTTTGCTTACTCATCTACGGTACACTGCATATTTTCTTTTGATATATTTTAATTAATGTGTTATACAGTGCAGTACTGTACTGTATTGTTATTTGTTTGTTTAATTTTTAGGCATGAAAATGCTTATTTTACCACAGTAATAATTAAAATCTAAAAAAAAATATAAATAACCTATTGGTCGCAGAAACCCGCGATATACTTGAGGAGTCCATGATATAAATTTACATACATTAGCCAGAAAAATCTGCGATGTACTGAGGGCGCAATAAGTGAATTGCAATATGGCAAGGGATTACTGTATATATATGTCACTTTTAAAACTCATAAACTGCAATATTTTTATGCATATTTGTAAGCTTTGGTGTGTGTGTGTGTGTGTGTGTAACAGTTGCTTTGATAATATATCTCATTTGGAATGTGATGAGCTGGCAGAAATGCTTAGCGATATTTCATCTGTCTTTATGTTGTGAGTTCAAATTCCGCCGAGATTGACTTTGCCTTTCATCCTTTTGGGGTCAATAAATTAAGTATCAGTTACATTTATGATTGTGATATCACTTGCATTCTGTGTCTACCTGCATTCTGACACCAATGTTTTCAATTCTCACATTCACGAATTTTCTGTTTTTTGTAGTCACAACTTTTCCTGCTGACAAACTATTCGTTTTTCTTTTGTTTGTTCCAATTTCCTATCATTCTAGTTTTGCAGTGCGATTTTATGTGTCCTGTAAACCCGCAGCGAAAACACTTTGCTTTATTATATGGACAATCTTTTTGCAACTGCACCCCACCACATGCCATACATGGGTCTGCAACACTTTATTTGTCTTCCGACTTTTTTGCACTGGTCTTATGTGGAAACACTCTTTCCTTTGAAATACTTCCCTGTTCTGCCTTAATTTTAATATCCTGTCACACTCTTCGGACAATTTCTGCAATGTCAAATTCTGGTTCATTTCCAGTTTTGATTGAATTTTTATTCGAATTTCTGCATCTCTTCTATCTGTCAATCCTTGTGCAAAAATCAAACACTTGAGAGAATCCAGAGTAAGTATATCTAGCCTAAATTTCTCACATTCTTTATTGACTCTGCCAGTGTAAGTAGTGAAGTCTTCATCTTCGCTCTTTGCTATGTTTAAACATTTCCATCTAGCGACGGTGAAATTTATGTCGGACACTTTTTTGGCAATATGAAGTCACTATACTTCTCATGCTCTGCTGTCACTAGTTTTCTTAATACTAGATGCATCTTCATTTTGTCCATCCAATCCTGACATTCTTTCTCAAAAATTTGTGGAAATCTTCGAAAGTAAGCCTCAAAGGTTACTCCTTCTTCAGGGTTATATTTGAATTCACTTATAGAATTTGCTGCATGGTCAGGTGAAAATTTATTCTCCGGATTGGTTATCAACTTCATTAAATGTAATATTTGCTGCTATAATCCTTGTTGTTCTCACTATCCCTTGCGTTGTTGTTTTTACAACTCAGCTATCCCAGGTAACAAGTCTTCCATATTTTACGATTTTCGTAAGTTTGCACTACAAGATTTTTTTTTTTGAGGTATTTTATTTTCCACATGAATTAGTTTAAACTCTCTATGTGAATGTTTCTTTTTTTTTTCACTCCATGTAAATATGTTTTTCCTCGTCTCCACTGTTGTAAAGCAGTCTTTTGCCACTATTGTATCTGTCTTGTGACGACTGTTGTCACTCTGACAGATACTGTTATATTCGGAAATCATTGATAGAATGGTTCTATCTGGCACTGTATGACCCTCAGTTGTACAGTGTTATTATCCTCAAATGGTTGGATCGTTATAGCGTCCACTCAGTATGACAGTAGAATTACTATAACAGCACAGGCACGACTATCAGCACGGTCTACATGTCCATCCTACCTTCTCGACCTTCCCCATGTCGACTGGCTACTGGTCTAATTATAATGGCTGGCTACTACTACTTTTACTAGGAGGGACGTACAGTTTCACTATACAATACTTAAAACATTTTGGCCATGTTTATAAAATACATCACTTTTTGCATCACATGAACCATGTGTGTTTATAAATAGGTTCATTTCAAACAACGGCCTCTCTGGTTTTGCTGGTGATAAGAATAGATGTGTGTATTTGTTTCGGAGAAACATAATTATGTCCAGTATCAAAAATGGTTGTGATTTACTTAAATATAGACCCTAGCTGAAGCTCCTCTCCATCTTACCGCTTGTATGCAGCATACATCAACACGTCTCCGTTCAAGCATCTCTACAATCTCACTAGACCTACCTTTCAGTGTGCCTACATTGACAGTGCCAACTCAAAAAACTGGGAAAGGAATGTGGGAGGAGGCATGGGGAGGGGAAATGTTATTCAGTGCCTGAAAAGAAGAAGGTTTCCGTGTTCGTTTGATAGACATGCTACACCTGTTCTCACTTTTGACCTGTCATCATTCAAACATTCAAGCGTGTTATGATTGTTACCCCTACTGGGGGTAGGAGTAGGTGTTGACTGCGTTGTGAGTATAAGCATTATGGACATCATAAAAACGTAGATTTAAGCATTACTGGTGCTGCATATATAAGTACGTAAATCAATAAAGATAGAGAAAGGAGAATATGAATATGCCAATGTTAGATTAAGAAGGTGGGCTGCTAAATTAGTTGCATTTGTCCTGGGGGAGAGAGTTTCCGGTGAGAGAAGAGAAGAACAAGCATGTCCATACACACACACACACACACCCACATACAAGAACAAGCATGCATGCACACACACAAGACAAGCTCGCACACAAACAAGAACAAGCACACACACACACACACAGAAACAACAGGCATGTACAACCCATTAGCTTTCTCTTTCCACTTCGATATGTCCATGGAAATTACCACGTAGTTTGTTGACAAATTTCAAGTGACAACAAAAGAGCCAACACATACACACACTTACACCACACATATTTATACACACACTAAATGACTGTGGGGAAGTTGAATGATAAAGTTTGAGTTTTTCAACTGTTGTATTGTGACATGCATTTTATTGATTCTGCTACCAATCATAACACTAAATTCTACCTGCCTTACTTTGTCATATTGCCTTCTGTGGATGCTGTTAACAGTAGATTGATATTCCTATCTAAAGAGCCATTCACTTCTTAGTCTGCACAATGCTACTAAATTTATAGATAAATACCAGTTTTGTAATATTTTTATGCTTACATGGGCGTTAGCACTTTGTCTCACACTTCAGTTTGAAAGAGTAGTGAGATAAGTGCAAGGAAAAAAATCTGTTTGATAATGCTTGCTTTTATTTTTAAATGAAACTTAATTGAAGTTTAGATTTTGCTTGAAAAGGTGGTATTTAATATTTCAGTCTTTCACTTCTTTATTAAAATATTCTCAAAGCTTTCATCATCTAGAATATTTCTTCTTTATTTCTGTTCAACCTTCCAAAATTGTAATTGATTATCATTCTGATTTCATTAATTTTCACATAAACAGTTTTTTTTTTTTTTATGAGGAAGAAAAATAAAACAGAAATAGGTAAAATTAAGAGATGTAAAATTATTACAATGACCAATTAGCACTATTTTCCATTTTAAGCATTCCTTGTTCTATCAAAACAACCTGGGTACATTCTAAATGTTTTTCCTGTATTTCTTTTGTTTGGCCAAAGCAAAAGAACAAATGATTCTTAACGTTCACACTTTCTTTTTCAAATTCTGATAGGAAAAATATAAACCCATTTTCCCCAACAAGGCCTTTTGTTTCTAGGAATGTAGCATAAATGAAACCAAATACCCTGTTATAAGTAGTATGAAGTAAATAATCAGTATTTCTTTGATTTTAATTATTTAGTTTCCTTGTTAATTGCTAAAAAGGAAGTGGTCAGATTAAAGTATATAAATACTAAATAAAGAAGTTATTTTTCTCGTATATCATGGCATTAGATTTTAATGTTCCCATCCCCAATATATAAGTCTAAGAAAAAACAAATATTCGTTGAGGAGTTTAGCTTCTTATTAACCATATGAAGTTTATTATTTAGCAATTTTTTACTTTCAATTTTTATTCATTGACTTTTTTTCCTCTTTTATTTTTCTCTCAATAAAAGAATGCATTAAAAGGCATGAACTTTAGAAGAAAACTAAAAGACTGAGCATGAACCACCACAGATCATATGCTAAAATGAACATAACTGAAAGAAGTATTATTCCTGAGTGAAGCAATACAAGCAAAGAACAAAATAGTCTGGCAGATCATCTTGTGGAATACATTTGAGGTTTGGTCGGAAATATTTTGTAGGTTTGGTTGGATCTGTAAAGTGTGTAACAGAAATATGATAATTGAGGAAGTACAGTTCAGAGTGTCTCATGGTATTAGAAACCTTGCCTAGATTCTCTTCAGATTTCTCTTTCAAAAATTAAAAGATTTGTTCTTATGTCATCACGCAAGATTTTATAGAATAAATAAATACTGTAATATCTTTTATTCCTTAGCTCTCTAAAGTCTATATTAAACTTCTCTCTTTGTTTGTCTCTCTTCCTCTTCTGGTGTCCACGTTGTTGCAGTGGAACAAGTTAATCATTATGTATTTCAAAATTGTATCCTTGTCGATTTGATTTCTTCACATATTTCTTCAATTTCAGTCACTGGTTTTTGTGACATTAAATTTAATTTTCCATTCCACTCCCAGTAATTACTTGAAAACTATTCAGGGAGAGGGTTTTTTTAATGATCCTAAACAATTATGTTTATAATTATCTCTGTTTGAATTGAGTATGTGCATTGCCTTGTGTTTAAGACGTTTGTTCTCTTTGTAATTATATAGTTCGAAGTAGAACTTCAAATAGAACTGACTTTGTAAGAGTAATTAAGTAGCTGAAGAACTGTATGGAAGCCCATTGGACTGTACATGTTCTTCAGTGATAGACTCAGCATTGCCAATTTAGTTCTTTTGGAGCTAAATGTAGCACTTTTTCTTTTTTATTCATTTAGCTGTAGTTTCTTAGCACCTAACTCTTAATTTAGATCTAATTTTAATAATTTAATATCTTTTAGCATTTTGTTTCCATTTACACAAAACACTATAAAAATGCATGTGAGCACATTTGTGAAGCATTTTGAACATCTTTAGTTTCTGAGCAAACAAGGCTAAGCTGGTGCCTGGCTGTTCCATCGGTACATTTGCAATAGTTTTTAATGTACCAATTTCTTAATATACCAGTTTCACTTTGGCAAACAAGATGACATGGATGAATTCTGTTTCTGTAGTGCAATTAAGGAAAAATTATTCATACTTGCTACCCAATATCAGTGCAGTTCTTCATTGTTAGATGTGGTGAGTAAATAAACCCACAGTTTCTTGGTAACCAAAATGTTTTTAAAAATAAAAATTGAGGGGATATAGTTGCCAGATCAAAATACTGAGCAATACAAGGAACTTTTTAATGATTTGTTTACTTCATATCTATTAGAGCATTTTGGGTAAACATCCAACTGTCTTTTCTTTGGCCTAATTTTTTTGGAAATGACATTAACTATCACCTTGTGCAGATTGTAATTCACATTGTTAAGATTATTAAATTATTCCAGATCCCAATTTCTTTAAATCAATTAAAGATTAAAGCATGTTTTGGATTGTGAATGTTGTTTATTCAAAGTTGTAAATAATTCATGAAAGAAAATACAAAAAAAATAAAAAACGAAACTATGAAACATTGTATGTGCACATAAATACATATACACATAGCAAATATATTTACATATATCATCATCATTTCTATCATCATCATGTCTATTATCATTTTAATGTCCACTTTTTCATATTGGGTGATGTTTACTGAGGCAGATTTTCCACAGCCAGATTCCCTTCCTGTCACCAACCCTCACCTGTTTCCAAACAAAGTAATATTTCTCCATGGCTAAACACGTTCTTGTAGTATATTGGAAATAGATGACATTGCTTTTACGACTGACAATCATTTACATCTGTCATATGATGTCAAGACAAGGAGGCACATGCACACATACAAGCACTCACACATACGCAAATACAACAAGCTCCTTTCAGACTTTGCATCCCAAATTCACTCACAGAGCTTTGGTTGACCTGGAGCTATAGTAGAAGACATTGTCAAAGATGTCATGCATTGGAACTGAATCCAGTACCATGTGATTGGGAAGCAAGCTTCTTGCCACATGGCCATGCTTGTGTCTATACATGTGAGTGTGTGTGTGTGTGTGTAAAGAAGGTTCAGTCTTGTATTGTTATAATTTCACATCGACAATAATAACGAAAGAATATTGCAATTTTAAAACACATAAACATACATTTGGAGAATATTTATAAAAATGTTATATTTGGTACATGTTAAAAATATAATTTCATATTTAGCTTTTTTTGTTAACTTCAACATGTCACCATTTCATTTTTAGCACTTTCTTTAGCTCTAATAATAATCTTGACAAATTCAGCTCCTTTTGAACATTTTCATTTGGTAACACTGGGTAGACTGACTTGGTCACTTTGTTTATGGTTTAATATCTCAACCTACCTCTTGGGTATCTTCAGCTGAGTCCACTCTCTTGCAGACATTCAGATCAGGTCTCCAATCAGAGCATGACATGATATCTTGACCCACTGCTTCATACTACAACAACTCAGACCAGCCTATGAGAGGTATTTAGCCGGTACTGGTACATTAGTCTGCAGCTTGGAGAGCCAAGGAGAGGCCTGCAACTTTCTGCATGATCTGCCACATGTTAGGTGTTGAAGTGATCGCTGAGCAATGTGAAGTGAAGTGTTTTGCTCAAGAACACAATACACTGCTCAATCCAGGAATTGAAACCATGACCTTGCAATTGTGAAAATGCTAATTTAATATTTAACAAACGTACACAATACTCATAAATGTTGTTTGACCCTTTAACATTTACACAATTGCTTAAACTACATAAATTGAGTACCAATGGTACTAATTGAATATCCTGCCCATATATCATCAGTATAAAACTCATTTAGTAGTAAATTGCTCTATTAAGCTTTAGTGAAGCAGACTTCTTGTTAGCTGACTTACTGCCAAGAAGCAATCTACAAACCTAACCTACACATGTAATCCAGATTTAGATACATGACAAAATACAATAATTGTATCTTTGTTATCAGCCTTTGGAGAATGAGAGGTTAAGTCAATGTTTTATAGAATTTAAAGAGAGGATTATAAACTCACAACCTACCTCTTATGTTTGCTAATGACTATAAGTACATCAGTTACATGATGTTTCACTAACCACAGTAATATGCTTCACATGTCTGAAAACATAACAATGATATTGTGTTTCATCAACATCCTTGTTTTAATGTCTTCTTTTCCATGCTTTCTTGGGTCAAGCAGAATTTATTAAAGCAGATTTTCTATGACTGGGTGGCCTTCCTGTCACCAACTTTTACCTGTTTCTAAGTAGGGTAATACTGGAAATGAATGACATTCATTTATAACAATCACATGATATCAAAAGAAGGATGTGAGCACACACACATATGCACATAGTAGGCTTCCTTCAGTTTCTATCTACCAAATCCACTCACAAGGCTTTGTTCGGTCCAGGGCTATTGTAGAAGACACTTGTTCAATATGCCACACAATGGGCCTGAACCTCAAGCCTTGTGGTTGGGAGGCATTTTCAACCACACAACCACATGCCTGTGCCTGTGCCAATACAAATTCGTTAAACAGTATGATGCTAAGTAAAGTAGGTACACCAGCTACATGCCATATAAGAACTGTATACAAGATGGTATAACAAAAATGCAAAGATGGACAAGAGGACACACACACTCACATGTGCACAGTGACCTAGGAGTATAAGTACATCAGCTACATAAAAGTGCTGTTAGCTCACCAGCTGTATGTGTGTAAGGGGTCAGGGTTAGAGAATATTTTAATCTTGATTATCTAATTCATTTTCTAAATGTAGTTGTCTTACTTTTACTTGAATAAGATTATATCTAAGAGATATACAATGGCTACAGCTAAGAAGTATTTAGGATATATGATCATAAATCTATGACAGCATCTCTCAGCTGCTCCTGCTATTTATCAGATGAGACATCTATCTTATTTGCTTACTTATACTATCTTTCTTTGTCTTTATCAAAATGTCATGCTGTGTTGTCATATGTGTTGTCATATATTCAGTAAATTAGCTGTCAGAAATCAATTTGATTTATTTTGCATGTTATCAAACTCAGGAAGTATTTCTTCTTAGTGGCGTAATTCTTTGATTTCAGTTTTCTTTCTCTTAACCCTTCCCTCATCACATTTTTTGATTTATCATTTATGAAAAATGACTTCAATATAATTTTCTTGTTCATCTCTTCTCAGTCTGTTAGAGTTGCTCTTTTCTTTAATATTTATTAGTTTGATCGTAAGCTATTCAAAACAAATGTGTTACAAATAACTGAATTTGGCCGGAATAAAAGTGTTAAAAAATTTAAAGCTATGTACATACTCCTTTATATTTTGTAGTTAGGAAATCCATGGTTTGACTTTACTTCACTGTATGCTATACTGTGGGCATGTGTCTTCTAACAGTATCAGGTTATCAACCTATGCATTGTGATTAGACAGAAAATTGGTTGAAGTCCATTAGATAAACAATACCTGCAATTCAAAGAGCCAGCCTTATACTGTTATAGTGAGTCTGGCTGAGAATTACATTAAGGTACAACCATCTAGGAAATAGCCACTTTTTTTTTACATGTTTTAGTCATTGGACTGTGGCCTTGCTGGGGTACCATCTCTCTCTCTCTCTCTCTCTCTCTCTGTTCAGATGAAGAAATCAATCCCTACACTTATTATTAAGTCTGCTGCCTATTGTTGATCTCTTTTGCTGAACCACTGAGTTATGGGAACATAAACAAACCAACACCACTTGTCAGGCAGGAGCAGGACATATACGTGCTATGCAGTGGGACTGAACTCAAAACAACATGGTTGTGAAACAAGTTTCTTAACCATACAACCATGCCTGTATCTTCATCATCATCATCATCAACATTTAACATCTATTTTCCATGTTGGCCTGGGTTGGATGGCATGATAGTAACTGGCTGCAGCAGGTTCCTTAGTCTGTTTTGGCTTGGTTTCTACAGCTGGATGCCCTTCCTAATGCCAGCCACTCCTCAGAATGTACTGGGTGCTTTTTATGTGGCACCAGCACCAGTGCTTTTTACATGGCACCAGTGACCACTCCAATGTCTTTTATGTGGCACCTTGGTTTTTATGATCTTAATTCTGCTGTGGTGGGCAGGTCTTAAGTACAGCAACTGGCCACATATCTCGGCCCCCTGTCATCTCTTTCATAAGGTTCAGCATTTTGAGATTGACCTTCAATACTTTATCCCATGTCTTCCTGGGTCTCCCTCTTCCGCAACTACCCTTCACTTTAAGTGATTCGACAAGTAGGTGGTTCTATTGGTTGAATAACTGGAATTCTCATGACCAAGACCAACTCAAAATCATCACGCTTTCTCCTCATCGCAATTGATCTTGTTATCATCAATCCTAATGTTATCATATATCAATCCTAATGATATATGACATGCAATAGTTTTAGTTATGACCACTTAATTTATCAACTTCTTTTTTATTATCTTACTTCTGCTGCTGATATTTAAAGATCATAAACAAAATAAAGGATGTTTAAGCAACAACAATGAGTATATTTACCAATAAATCTCGATCTTTTAGAAAGCTGTTTTCTCTATCTCAAATGCGGTTATATTACAATGAATACTCATATGTGAAATTGCTTAAAACTACATATCTTTATTATTCATTTAAATTGTATTTGATAGCTAGCAATAAAAATGTACTATTTGTAAGCTATCCACACAAAAGTAGTGAATTTAACAGATTATAAGACTCTTGAAAGGAATTTTGATAATTCAGAATGATTTCTCAAACTGCTGCTACTTTTTTGAAAGACAGAAACTGTGTCATGTAATATACTATTCATGACAATATATATGTTTTTAAGACAGTAAGATAAAATTTGAGAGAGATTCAGGTACTATTTCTAGCATGTAAGTAACTTCTTGTTTCCTTCAGGCATGTTTAACCCTTTAGCATTTAAACCAGCCATATCCAGCCGAAATATTCTACATGTTTAATGTCCAAACTAGCCAGATCTAGCATCTCACACCTACCCTAGAATGTCATTTTGGACATAATCACATCATTGAAATCTCAAGGCTATAAAATAATGCTGTATAAATTCAAAACGATGTGAATAAATATGCATTACAGCTAACTGAGTAATCTGAACACAAAAGGATTAAAACTATGTAATGTATAAAAACAAAATGGTCTAAAATTATATGACTAAACAGCCAGGATGTTAAATACTAGAGATAACATCAAAACAACACACCAACTTCACATAGAGCAGAAATAGAACTCAGCACCAAGCAACTAAACAACAACAAAAAAAAGGTTAAAATAAACAATATAGATAAAGGGGAAAAATACAAACAAAAAAGAAAACAGGTAAACATTTCCATTCAATACAATCTATTTACTGCAAAATGCTATTGCTAAATAATAAATAACATCAATAACTACTTGTCTTAGAATTAGTCACTGGCAAACTCCTGTTACTGGCCCACAGACATGCAGTCACTTCTCTCTGGCTTTTTTACCACTACTGCAATGACTTCTGTCTCTCAGAGCTGGTTATTCTCATGCCACTTCTGCTTAGGCATTCTTGGTTGATTCATCTCTCCTCCTCTCACATCCCATATTTTGTCCCCTCTCACCCCACTGAACCTCACACTGACACCTATAGCCAATACTTCCCACTCAGAGACATTCTGGAATTTCATTCCTGCAGTTATCAACATTGTAACTGTTTAACGTGTTAGCATTTAAACCGGCCACATCCAACCCAAATGTTCTGCCTTGTTTTACATTCAAACCAGCCAGATCTGGCCTCTCACACCTGCCCTATAATGTTATTCTAAAAATAAACAATCACATCATTGCAATAAAGCTACAAGATAATGCATGATCAATTCAAAACAATATGAATAAATAAGCATTACATTTGGCAGAGAAGTATGAATGCGAAAGGGTTGAGTGAAATTTTAATGGCATCAATTTCACCAGTGTGAGAGGGTTTGTGGAAGTCATAGGAACTGTCTTTTTTTCTTCAATTAGCTAATAAAAAAAAGTTGTATATCTATACCCCAACAGTCAATAAATTTACCTTCAAACATTTCTTGAAAACTACCTCCCAAACTACACAAATAAGACAGAAACAGCAGATGCATGTCTTCCATCACCACAAACTTTCCACACATTAGAAAAGCAGCACTTAGGGTAGTGCTTCTCAACTATTTTTCACCTATGGACCTCCTTTGATATTTATTTTACTTGGATGGACCCTCCTAGCCGTTTGAGGTTTAAAAGACCAGATGATATTTCCATAATTAAACATTATTAGGAATTGTATAGAAAAAATTATTAAAATATTTTGGGAAAAGTAAAAGTATAAAAAGTTTATTGCAGATAAATCTTCACAACAAAATCTTATATGGACCCCCAAGGGTCATATGGACACTGGTTGAGAATCACTGACCTAGAGTCTAAAACACTCACCAACAGCTTCAACCACTCATTTCAACATCATCAAATCCCCAGAATCTGGAAGTTGGGAAAAATCATCACATTTAAAAAAAAACCAAAAAAAAAACCAAGAAAATTATAACTGAGGTGGCATTTCACGAACCCAGCATCTTCTGGTTCTCACCTCCAAAATTCTTGGAGAGATTTCTTCTAGACATCACCAACGCACATATTTCCATCTCTACCCTCACAAAATTGTTTCATCCCATTGCAAGCAACCACTTCACTACTTGTAAATTCCACACAAAAGCAAAATGTATGAGGGATCCAAACAGTTAAAAACCTCTCACATATTCTATCCTGAATACAACTGATATCACTGATATTTTGATTCAGTTTGCTACTGTCCATTCTAACCCAAAATATTATTTTCTACTTGAGACATAAAGGCCCTAAATTTTTGGGGAGGGGACAGTCGATTATATCGACCCCAGTACACAACTGGTACTTATCAACCCTGAAAGGATGAAAGGCAAAATCGACCTCAGCAGAATTTGAACTCAGAACGTAAAGACAGACGAAATACCACTAAGCATTTTACCAGGCATGCTAACATTTCTGCCAGCTCACCGCCTTCTAACCCAAAATCTTAATCGCCTTTAGAAACAACACAAAATGCTAGCTAACCAACAAGCTTTATGTAGTGTAGAACAACATATTTAGAATCTGCTGTTTCCAACTAGAATACTGCAAGGATTCATTATCCCACCAACATAGCTGCATGACTTTTCTACAATTAGAAAAAAGAAAGAGAGAGAGGGAGCGAGAGAAATAGAACCTCATGTAGACAGTATATTTGCTCTAAACTGCGTAAAGTACACCCAAATCCAGTCTCTGTTCTTATCAGCAACACCAGAGAGCATAAGATTATGTGATTTGAACTGACTATCAAACATAAAAGCATAAAATAAACTTGATCCAATGATTATGTCTCTTAACTTGCTAGTTATAGTAGCCAAATCTTCCTATTGGATAATTTAGTTCTTATGATACTATATCTGTAAAAGATGGGATTGTGACAACTGAAACATCTTTAATTATAAGCTTGCTTGGTTAGAACTAGCCCTGGAGCTAAACAACACCACATAGAGAAGAGAAAAAACATAAATTGTATATAATTTTTCAGTTTGTGTGACTTCTATAAAAGATATGGTGACACATAAATATAGATCATACAGATGGTGCTTTTGATCAACAGATAAAAGCAACGTTAACATAAAAACAAATATCATGGATTGCATTAGTCATGCTGAGACCTAATTTTTTCACCATAATTACATAAAGAAACATTGCACAGGCACCCTCTATGCTGAATAACAAAAATACATACAAAGAAAAACCACTTGGACATGTGAGGAGTGCTATTTGTTGCAGTAGCAAGCTTCAACCCTCACTGTCCCTGCTACTCTAGTCACAATCACTCCAAACACCCAAACACATCTGCAACATCAACGAGGTAATATGCGAGCTAGATATAGCAGCTAAATTTCTCTCAAATTGTATGCTATCATCCTTAGAAAAGAAAGACCCATTAGATTATGTAGACCTTGATAACATTATAGCTGAAGGAAAAACAATGATAAAAGCTAAAATGCTTATGATTATAGATGTACTCAGATCTGACTTAAAGTTGCTAAAACCCCACAGAAAACCCTTAACTCTAATATTACTCTAAAAACACTCTACTGCCTACCCAGTCCTTACAAACATTGCCCCACTCCATTCAATAGACCCAAACATGCTGTAACAATATACACACACCACCAATAAGTTCAGAATAATACCTTCACATTCTGGTAGTGTCCATTTTGCCTACCTCCTCTGCTATAGTGGACATCAGGATCTTCAAGCATACAAAACTAAATTGGATAGTGAAATTATTATATTTCCAAATTTTCAGTGTTGCATATATTAAACCACTGCATGTTGGAATGTGCAGTATGATCCTTCAGAAAGACAGAGGCTAGTATAATGGATTTCATCTTGTTATTTGTCTGATCATGTACATGCCATGTGCCTGCTTAATTGAGAGTGGCTATATCACATGTAGATATTTTGAAAATGGCCTTAATCAAACTCATTTTACATGCAGAAATATTCTTGGAGTCTGATAGTAAATCCTTGTTAGTAGTCAGTCTTGCTATCACTATAGTTTAAACTTTTTTTCTGCTTGTTCTCTTTCTCTCTCTTATCCATATCATATTTTTATTTGGTTGCACAGAGTCCTTTTGTTTGCATGTTTTTTGTCAGTATGATACTTATTTCTTGTATAGATATCCAACGCTGTAAAGAAAGTGATCCAGGCTGGAGAAATATGCCTCACATTGGGAGGTGACCACAGTCTTACGACTGGGGCTCTTCATGGTCATGTCCAGGTGCAACCTGATCTTGTCATTGTGTGGATAGATGCCCACGCTGACATTAATCCACCTACAGCATCATTAACAGGTCACATGCATGGAATGCCACTGTCATTTCTGATAAAAGAAGTACAACCATATATGAATGATGTCGGACCCTTTGACTGGGTTGAGCCATGGTAAGCAAAAAATAACCTTTTATTCAAAGCCCTCAGAAAAATTTAACTTCAGCTACAATTTAAAACTATTTTAATATTTCTCCTTCTTGCTAATGAAATAATACCATTGATCAATGTTTAAATACTAGTAAATAGTGGACTATTGTTAATAGAGGATGTGATTTATTTTTGAAATGCTTTTTATCTATGTTTATTAAAAAAATGACGAAATTTTCTCAAGGATACCCTCTACATGAAGAATATATTTAACCCTTTTGTTACCATATTTCTGTTGAGATGCTATGTGTTTCTTTCACTTAATCTTAAATATAACGAAGAATTTAGTGAAATAACTTTATTATCATTAAGCTAGTGTTAGGAATATAAATTGTGATGTTTGGTGGAAGATTTTAATTCAGAACTTTTGAAAACAAGACATTTGTACTACAGAGCCAGAGGCGGTTTCAGCCGGGTTGGTATCAAAAGGGTTAAGTGTGTGTTTGTGTAGTAGTAACATAACGAATCGAGAGCATAGAGTGGAGGGTGAATCTGACCTTTAGTAGGTATGGTGACAATTGTGGGCACATTTTGATCTTATTAGACCTCTGCAAAGCGTAAACTTATTTGCACTTACTAGACCTTAAAATGACTGAGAATGTATGTGATTTTAATAAAGAATGGTCAATTTTAAAAGAGTGAAATAGTTTGCTTGAAGCATTGTAGAATACTTAGAAAATCAATGTTATAGAAGACCATAGCACAACAGCTTGGACATAAATATCAATATTACACAAAATGATTTGCCATGGCAACCTAATGGACACATTTATATATATATATATATATTCTTTTACTTGTTTCAGTCATTTGACTGCAGCCATTTTGGAGAACCACCTCTTAGTTGAATAAATTAACCCCAGGAGTTATTCTTTGTAAGCCTAGTACTTATTCTATTGACCTCTTTTGCCAAACCACTAAGTTATGGGGATGTAAACACACCAACATCAGTTGTCAAGTGATAGTGGAGGGAGGACAAACACAGACAAACAAATACATATACACACATATATATATAACAGGCTTCTTTCAGTTTCTGTCTACCAAATCCACTCACAAGGCTTTGATTGGCTCGAGGCTATAGTAGAAGACACTTGCCCATGCAGTGGGACTGAACCTGGAACCATGTGGTTGGGAATCAAACTTCTTACCACACAGCCCTCTCTCTTGATCTCTTAATACCTTTGTAAAAGGATTTTTACTTGAAATCAGTGTCAGGTAACATTTCAATATCTATATTAGAGCTATTTTTTCGTATTTGACATTTGATCTGCATTGCTTTAGCCTTCTATAATTCCCTGATTTTCTTTGTCAATTTTAATTTTGGAATGTCTTCAACAAGAATTATCATTAACGTTAATGCTTTTCCTTTTCATTACAAGCTGAAATTTTAATTAGTTAAAAATGCTCTGGGGCTCACTTCATTATGTCGAGTAGCACCGACTTGACTATGTTTATAAATATGGATATATTTATAAATAGTTTTATTTTAATCTTTTTAGCTGGGGTTTTTTAAAAAGAATTTTAAAAATTTATTTTAGATATTTTTAAGATATGTATATATACAGTAGTTTTTGAAGTACAAACATGTCTTCTTGTAGAGGTAAGTGTTATAGGATTTGTTGGAATTAGGGATCACTTGAGGCTCAGAAGTCTCAAACACTGCAAAGAACAGAAAAGATGTTGCTAGAAAATTGTCAGAAACCACTGGGTAAGCAAGTCATTACATCTGGCTCATGAGAAAGGACAAGTGGTACAGCAAGAATTATCGTTGAGGATGGTAGAAACATCTGGCCCAGAGTCGCATCTCAGATTCAACAAAGCTTGTGCTGTTGAGAGGAAGTTTTGTTGTCTGTATCGGTGGGTGGTTCTGGGCAGCTCTGGTGTCACTGTGGAAGGGGCCAAAATACCTACTGAGCTACTTCACTACCTGGTGAGACATCAACTCCTGCATTTGGAGACAGAGTATAGCAGCACCCTCAGTAAACAAGTTCTAAATATTTAATCTTCGAAATATTTTGCTTAAACTATTCAACAATAAAAACAATTCAAGAAACTATACAATAAAGAAAAATTTATATCAACTTAAAGAAACATGTAATTCCTCTAATCTCTCAGGTTGTTCATTTTAATCCAGATCTGCAGCTGGCTTGTTATTTGTATTGCATTATCAAATTTTTATTTTCTCTGGATTAAGTTCAACAACTTTATTGTTCAGCAGCTTATTTTGAAGATATTTTTTATTCTTTTGCTGGATTCTGGCTTTGGGCTATGACCTTGAAGGGGCACTGCCTTCAAGTTTTTTAGTCAATTATATTGAAACCATAGCTTTTTTATTGATACTTTGAGAGAACAAAAGACAAAGTTGATTAGGGTTGTTTTTTTTTTTGTTCACATTATTATGTCAGCGTCTCTCATATATAAAGTGTAGACATGACTGTGTGGTTAAGAAGTTTGCTGTGGAACTGTAGTTCTGGGTCCATCCCATATATATATGTGTGTGTATGTGGCCAATACACAGGAGCAATAAACACTGAAGATGTACAGAAAACATATTCCATCACACGCCAGGGGAAAAAACTAGAAGTAGTTGATAGCTTCCGCTATCTAGGCGACCAAGTCTGTAGTGAGGGTGGTCGCTCTGAGAGTGTAGCAGCTGGAATAAGAATAGCCTAGGCAAAGTTCAGGGAGCTCCTATCTCTGCTGGCAACTAAGGGCCTCTCGCTCAGGATGAAAGGTAGACTGTATGATGCATGTGTACAAACAGCCATGCTACATGGCAGTGAAACATGGGCTATGACTGCTGAGGACATACATAAGCTTGAAAGAAATGAAGCTAGCATGATCCACTGGATGTGTAATATCTGTGTGCATACACAACAGAGTGTAAGCACCCTGAGAGAAAAGTTGGACATACGCTTCAGATGTGGTGTGTAAGAGAGACGACTGTGCTGGTATGGTCATGTCTTACATATGGATGAAGACAGCTGTGTGAGGAAGTGCCGTTCCCTAACTGTGGAAGGAACCTGTGGAAGAGGTAAACCCAAGAAGATATGAGATGAGGTGGTGAAACATGACCTTTGAACATTGGGCCTCATAGAAGCAATGACTGGAGACCGAGACCGTTAGAGATGGGCTGTGACTGAGAGGACTCGACAACTAAAGTGAGATGGCAACGATGGCTGATGCCAGTGTTGCATGTCCAACCCATTTAAGAGTAACCTTGATGCGTTGGGTGATATATGCTTGAGAAGATCTTTTGAGTCAAGTAAAACCAAAATTGTAGCTGTGGCCAATGTCCCTTGACTGGCTCCTGTGCCAGTGGAATGTAAAAAGCACCATCCAAATATGGTTGATGCCAGGTCTGCCTGACTGGCTCCCGTGCCTGTGGCATGTAAAAAGCACCATCCAAACATGGTCAATGCCAGTACCCACTGACTGGCTCCCATGCCGGTGGCATGTAAAAAGTACTATCTGAACATGATCGATGCCAGGCCTGTCTGACTGGCTCCTGTGCCAGTGGCATGTAAAAAGCACCCACTACACTCTCTGAGTGGTTGGCGTTAGGAAGGGCATCTAGCTGTAGAAACATTGCTGGATCAGATTGGAGCCAGATGCAGCCACTGGCTCTCCAGACTTCAGTCAAACCGTCCAACCCATGCCAACATGGAAAACAGTCATTAAACGATGATGATGATGATATATCTATACATATATATAATATAGGCACAGGCATGGATGTGTGGTAAGAAGCTTGCTTCCTAACCAAGTTCTGGGTCCAGTCCCACTGCGTGTACCTTGGATAAGTGTCTTCTACTATAGCTCGGGCCGACCAAAGCCTTGTGAGTGAATTTCGTAGACGGAAACTGAAAGAAGACTGTCGTATGTGTGTGTGTGTGTGTGTGTGTGTATTCATGTGTCTGTGTTTGTCCCCCCAGCCACCATCTCTTGACAACCAATGCTGGTGTATTTATGTCCCCGTAACTTAGCGGTTCAGCAAAAGAGATCAATAGAACAAGTTCTAGGCTTATAAAGAATAAGTCCTGGGGTCGATTTCTTCAACTAAAAACCCTTCAAGGCAATGCGCCAGCACGGCAGAAGTCAAATTACTAAAACAAATAAAAAATAAAAGAATGTTTGTGTGTGTGTCTGTTGTATCTAAACAGATATCTATTTATTCAGGAATCTGGGAGAGAAATACTAACTGTTCATAACAGACTAAAGTAAACTTACGTTGTGGTACCAAATTTCTTCAGTTTTGAGAAAGCTTGTGCTAGTACTTATTAAATATTGTGAATTATAATCAGAATGACACTATAATCTAATCCCTCCCTCCCTCCCTCTCTCCTCTCTCTGTCTCTCTTCTTCACTCACTCACTTTAGTTATTACAAATATTTCTGTATTCCATATCATGGAGACATCTGTTACAGCAGATTGGTTTTGGTGTCAGCTTTGTAACTTTGGTTACAAATGTTTGGCACATGGGTTGTGTTTTGTATTCTACTACAGGAATTATTCTTTATATAATTTATGATTTCTGTAAGTTAAGAGTATCTTGCAATGGGAATCTTTTGCATGCTTGAAAAGCCTGCTAGAAATACTTGACAGCTTCTGTTGTCTGAGTTACATAATCAGGAGTGAAGGTGGGTTTTCTGAAAGCATAATTATCAGAGCAAAAACAGAGTAGAAAAAGTTCAGAGAAGAAATACTTCTGCTAAAAGTAAAAGATTCTCTGAGTGGAAACTAGATTGTGTGGGCTTATATTCGAAGTGCAATGGTGCATAATATTGAGGCATAAGTATTGTGTACTGGGGATATGTGAAGGCTGTAAAGAAATAAAGTGAACATTCTCTGCTGGATGTGTAATGTTTGTGTGAATGACCAGCAGAGCACAAATGAGCTGAGAGAAAAACAGGATATAAATGGAATCAGTTGCAGTGTGCAAAAGCAAAGACTGTGTGTAAAGGAGGGTTGTGAAGGTTGGGTAAAGAAGAGCCTGTTGATCTAAAATGAAGAAACTTGTAGAAGAGGAAAACTAAGGATAACATGGGGGAAAAAGTGATTAGTCTCAAGGTTAATCTCAAGAGGCTAAACTTCCTGACAAAGATGACCAGGGATTGTGGTGAGGAACTCTGCTAATTAGAAAACCTATTGCTGTGTGGTAAGAATCTTGCTTTCCAGCCACATGGTTGCAGATTCAGTCCCACTACATGGCATCTTGTGCAAATGTCATCTGTTATATAGCCTTGGCCCAATCAAAGCCCTGTGAGCAGGTTTGGTAAATGGAAACTGAAAGAAGCCCATCAGATATGTGTCTGTGTTTGTCCCCCACTGCTGCCTAACAACCCATGTTGGCATGTATATCTCCCTGTAACTTAGCTGTTCAACAAAAGAGACTGATACAATAAGTATCGGGCTTTGAAAAAAAAAAGTACTGAGCTTGATGCATTTCATTAAAATTCTCCAAGGTGGTGCTCCAGCATGGTCGCAGTCTAAATGACTGAAACAAGTAAAAGGTGGCGGCGGCGGCGGTGTTGCTGCTGTTGTTGTTGTTGTTGTTGACAACATGAAATATATGTAGTAGTTTCCGCACATATTTCAATTCATGACATAATTAATGAGATGGAATTTGTGATGTCAATATGTATTAAAATGAAGAAGAGTTTTCTTAAAGGTTTAAATCAGACATTTTTATCGAAGTCATCTGAACTGCTGCAAAAGCATTTTTAAGGCCCCATGCTGAGGTTCATATGGTGACATTTTTCTTAGAATCCTTTTATCAGCCATTATGATTTTTTTTTTTTTTATCACGTATCTTTTGAAGAGGTGTAATGAGTATCAATACACTTAGATTTTGTCCAAAATTCAATTTTAGATTCTTTTTCTGTTAGTATTTTTGTAGGAATATATATATATTGATTACTTGGTTCACAGACATATATCATATGATTCCTTTATCCTCCTTGAATTTTTTTTTTCTGAGATATACTAGATATTCTATTAATGCCACTGTTGTTTGGTATTGGCACTTGGTTATAGAAAGATAGGTGAAACACTCTAGAGTCAACAAGAAATGCAAAAGAGAATCCTAAAGTTGAAAGATGGATAGCAAAAATCTATTAAGTAGTTCAGAATAGCATGTCATATTTACAAAACATAGTGTTAATATGTCTTATTGTCTTTTGTATGATAATCGCTTTGACTAAGAAGCTCTTTACATTTAATACAAGGATCAGTTGAAGTAACAGATTGTTCAGGTAAATGTTGGAACTAATAGCGTGACTTCTACTGACAGAGACATCTAGTAGATAACAACAAATAAAATGATGTCATGTTTTGAATTGTCCACAGGAAGATGACCTGACAAAAGTCAAGACAAAGATAACACTCTCCTTCCCCCTCACCCATTTAATCTTATTATTCAATAGCAGTGATTCCCTACATAGGGCATATGTCCCATCAGTGGGGCCTGGGAAAATTGTGTTGGAGAGTGAGATCCCCAATTTTTTTTTAGTGGGTCATGGAATTGTGAAAATCTTTTTATTACGGCAAACATACTACACCTATATTCAGCCTAGTCAAATCAATCCCTCCAGCCAAGCATACTGTTTGTCACAGTACAGCATTATCCTAATGTCTTAGTGTGGATATTTTTTAAAGAAAGTATATAATTGTGAAATATTAAAAAAATAAGTTGGTTTTTTTTCCCAACCACCAGTGGCCGGTGGGGGAGGGGTACATTTTTCTGGAAAGTTATTGTGGGACTTGAGGAAAATAGGTTGGGAAACACTGTTCTACAGCTTGTGGATTTGATGCTAAGCCCTACTGTCACCAGATAATGCTGGCAGTCTGTACCATCATAAATACTACTACCACCACCATCATCATCAACATCAATGGAGTACTAAGACTTCTTAGGCTGAGTATCTGAAATTTCATTGTAGCACTGTGAAGGAATATTTAAAGATGTTCTGATTTGAAATTCCAGTATTTTAGATTTGAACTACCTGCAATGGTAAGATATCCACATTCAAGGAATAATGTATTGGTATAGAAAAATGGCCATTTTCTTCTTGGATATATGTGCTGCTATAATTATGTTCCTATTGTAATTGTAATGATTAATTCTCAAGGAGACTGATAATTATTACTAATTTGAACTATCATTCAGAAAATAAATGACTTCAATAACTATTGAAGACCTACCCCCACCTCACTCCAAATTTTGGTCACTGTATTCCATGTAATAACATGCATACATATATGTGTGTATTTTTATATGCATATATACATATGTGTACATACACACGTGTGTGTGTGTGTGTGTATGTATGTATGTATGTATGAATGTGTGCATATATGTATATATATATATATATATATTATTTTGTTTAAAAGAGTTCCAACACTGTCTGTTTTTTATGTTTTATTTATATTCCTGCAGAACTAATGTGGGGTATAGAATATGGAATATACAATATATAATATAATATACAATATACAATATAAAATAAAATAAAATAAAAATGGATGGCACCATGAAAGAAAGTATTGAATGTAGATGAAATATTGAGTGTTCAATATAAAGGATCAAATATATAAATATATAAATATAAATATATAAAGGCGACTTGAGTTTCAGGGCTATTTCTCTTCGTCATGGCCGGTATGACAG